>NC_139826.1:11320122-11525122 GCF_963691815.1 Echiichthys vipera
TCCAAGTTTGTGATTTTAACTCTTTAAAATAGTTTAAAGACTGTAAGTAACCAATGGTCTGACCGTTGTGGGTTACCTGTATATAAATTACTCCTACAGGTGGAAACAACAGCCTTCTGATCCGGAATATCACCTATAATGCGAGGGGTGCATTTCACGGCTGGGGTGCTGAATACCGCACAACACTGGCGCTACCGGTGGGTCATTAGGTATTCCGTAAGAGGATACCTTTGTCATCTAGAAGAACCATACCAAGATGTTAATCATCTGATACCTTGTTTGATTTAATGCAATTTATCGAGGGTAGCCACTAACCGAGGAGATGACTTTGGCTCTGCAGTGTGCTTTCCTTTTCATTCATTCATCTTCAACCGCTTGTCCCTGTCTGGGTCGCAGAGGGGCTGGAGCCGAGCTGTTTTGAAATATAAAAGAATCGTGTTTGTCCCCCTAGTCACCTGGCCACCACGTTTAAAAGCGATAGCTTTGCATCACAAATCACCTGTACATTTATCGAGTGGTAGTTTTTGCGATTGATGAATGCGTGATCATTCATGGATGGTGCCTTCAGACGCACATGAGTACAATCAATTGCTCTAACCACAATTTTTATTTTTCTAAATTTGTTTTAAGAATCCGTGTTGATCTGTTCTTAATATGATACTGCTTATGCTTAATGACAGCTGAGGTTTGTTCATTATTTTCAGCCAGATTTTGCTGTGCTGCACCGCAAATACACAGGCTGAAATGTGCGTACACGATCTCAGACCTGACGTGAGATTTGATCGTAGCTCCCGCTCACGTCCAAATTGATAAATGCAGACGTTTGCCAGGAAATGGTCGTACGCACGTTTTTCTGCCGTACGTTCGTTTGATAAATGAGGCCCTAGGTATCTACCGACTTAAAATTTTGACAAGGGTTGCTTGAATACTCCTTTAAAACACGGATTAGCGAACAGTGGATCCAGACTTTTTTTGACTGGGGTCAAACTGACTTATGCAGGGGTGGCATGTTGCTTAGTAAGCCTGTGAATATTCTCATTTCTCCAGGTTTCATTATCCCCCAAAAGATTTAGAGTTGCTTTTGACTTAAATTTCTTTGGGGATTGTTTAGTAAGAATAACATGAAACTCTGTATGTTCCAACTGGCCACTGGCGGACCCACTATTTGTCTTTCAGGGGTTGTAGTGAGCTCAGTTGTAAATCTAGAGTGGATATCAGCCATAGCTCATTGGCTAACCCTGCAGTCTGCCATCCAGCAGACCCACGCTCGAGCCCCACTACATCCTCTAAAATAATTTCCCCCTGGGATTAGTAGAAGTATTTCTGATTCTGATGTTTGTTGAATTCCCAAGGTCTCTACTGTAGTTTGTGGTTGAAAAGTTTAATGAGGCTTTGATTATCCTAGAGGTCGCAACTATACTCATTATAAGGAAATGGCTACTACGATGACTAACATCATTAAATCCACAAGAGTCTCAGCTTTACAGTCAGACCCAATTTATGCAATTCAAAGCTAGGGTTAAGTCAAGGAACCCCTTTGAAAATGGCCATGCCAGTTTTTCCCTTGCCAACATCTATTTAGCCTCCTTCCAGACAAGCCAGTGGTTGGTACCTACGGACTCCTTAGATAATTTTGTTTCTTATAATAATATATACACTCTAACTTTACGCTGTATCCTATTACATCCTCTCAAAGATAACCCCACGGGTCTCTGACTGGGGTGGCACCTGGGGTGGCCAGATTTCAGGCTACAGCGGTTGTGTCCCCGAAATTTTAGCAAAAGAAGTCTGCATTTGCCTCCGCGTTTGAAGTGGCCTTTGTAACAGGACAGGCCCTGTCTTTTCATTAGGATGCATCCCTTCTAGACATGGATACTTTTCACCATCCAGCCCCTAAATTGGGGCACAGAATGGCTGATGGCGAACAGGTGAGCAGGCAGGAGGTGGGATCAGGTGGCTGGCAGAGTGGAAAACATGCTGAGGGCGATTAGTGGACAGTTGATGGCAGGCCCCGTTGGCATCTGATGTTTCAGTCTCTGAAAAGTCAAATGGACCTTAGTGAGACTCATCAAGGCTGAGGGTATGAGTGAGCATAACGATACACACCTTACGGGCACATTACACTGGATGCATTGTGATCTTTCATAAGGACCTATTACTACTTAACTTAAGGGCAAGCACATGTCATTCTCAATCCTCTGATCCCCTCCCCCTCGTGTGACGTACAGTGCAACGTAAGTGCCGAGCGGAAGCGAATAAGGGAGGGTCAAACGATTACGGAATCGCACCCCTCCTCTTATGCGTAGGAGAACTGGAAATAGACAGAAGAATATGTGTGTGTGTGTGTGTGTGTGTGCGTGTGTGTGTTTGTCTGTGTGTGTGTGTGTGTCGTGGTAGCAGGAGAGGGTCACAGCTGTCACCATGACACATTGCAAGGCACTGGATAAAAAAATCAAGTTGTGCCCCACAGGTCTGTTTGCTTTCTTTCAAGCTGGTTAATTCAAAGTAAATGTTTGCACCCCACAACCAAAGGAAACCTGGACGGTTTAAAGTGATTAAGACTCCCGAGGGGTTTTCCTATGCAAAGGGCAGGGGCTTTGAAGAATATTAAGACCACACCTGCTGTTTATATCATTCATTTTCAATCAGCATCGTCCACTCAGGGTAATAAGGAATTAGCCTCTTGTTATCTCCCTCACACAGATACGTACAGTAAATACATGTCAAATGAGAGGTCGGAGGTCATCAGGGAGAAGCACCCAGGAAGGAAACACATACAGCAGTTGCCCCCAGTGTGGGAATCAACCTTGTGAGTACAATTTTAATATTAATGAAATAAATCATTGAGGGGATGCACTACAGACGAATAAGGTAAAAATGTGACCTAATAGGTATGCCCATGGAACTTCCCCAGCTGATTACTTACTGTAAGACTTCTATTATTTCTATTTCATGTTTTCAGAATTTTATGTTGTTCAAATATAATAAGGAGGCATTATATCATTAAATATGTGCTGATTTGCATACATTTCTTGTTTCGTTTTTTTGACATATTAAAAAGCTTTTTACAGAGAGAATCTCTTTTTATCACCCTATTCAATTCAATTCAATTTTATTTATGGTGCCAAATCATAACAAAAGTTATCTCAGGACACAGAGTAGACATAGACCCAACAATTCCCCCATAGAGTACGGTGGCAACGACAACTGACACACTTCCAGAGATTCAAGCAGCCAGCGAGTAACAGTAACTATAACAATATCTATAGTAATGTGAACATGACCCACATGTTATGGAAGTCTGCATAGCAGAACAGCAGGAACACGCACATCCAGGGTGACAGAATATGAAAATGATAATAATTATGACAAACATGATCAATGATGAGTAGGGGCAATAGCAGCTACGATACAGTGAGACAAACCACTGATGGTGTTTTTATGGCTACAAATTTTATAATTTATAAGACTAGTGACAGAATAAATGACTAACAGTTATTGAAGTAGCAGGAAGCGTCATGCAGGACCACGGCAGCAGGCACCACCACGATCAGCAGAGACCTGCACCAGGACCAGAGCAGCAGGCACCACCACTATCAGCAGAGACCAGCACACAGGACCACGGCAGCAGGCACCACCACGATCAGCAGAGACCTACACACAGGACCACGGCAGCAGGCACGACACCATCGGCAGAGACCTGCACACAGGACCACAGGACCACGGCAACAGGCACCACCACCATCAGCCGAGACGTGCGCGCAGGACCAGGGCAGCAGGCACCACCAGCATCAGCAGAGACCAACACACACACAGGACCACGGCAGCAGGCACCACCACCATCAGCAGGGACCTCATACACAGGACCAAGGCAGCAGGCACTACCACCATCAGCAGAGATCCACAGGACCACGGCAGCAGGCACCACCACGATCAGCAGAGACCTGCGAGATGACAGAGCACAAACAACGCCGTGGAAGAAGTTGAATTAGTAACATGCATTGATGAGACATGAATGATACAGACAGAGAGGAGAGAAGCTCAGAGTAGGCAGACTCGGCCTATAGCAGCATAATTAAGCAGAACAAAATCAGCTTAAAAATAACAACATTGCTAAGGGCTCGTCAGCCAAGTAAGCTTTATCAAAAAGGAAAGTTTTAAGTTTACTTTTAAATAAGGGGACAGTGTGTGTATTCCGAATAACAATTGGGAGTTTGTTCCACAGGAGAGGAGCTTGGTAGCTGAAGGCTCTGCCTCCCATACTACTTTTGGAGACTCTAGGAACGACGAGTAGCCCTGTATTCTCAGAGCGCAGCGATCTAGTCAGGTAATACGGTACTATGAGCTCTTTAAGATACGACAGAGCCTGACCAATAAGAGCTTTATAGGTAAGGAGAAGGATTTTAAAGTCTATTCTAGATTTTACAGGTAGGCAGTGCAAAGAAGCTAATACAGGAGAAATATGTTCTCTTCTATTTGTTTTTGCTAGTACCATCAACCCTATCAACCAGAAAAAACTGGCAACAGCCTTAAAAAAAACAATTCTCATCTTTTTTAGTTTTAATGAATGGATTAATTAATTAATTCTAGTGAAATAAAGTTTGCTCCTACGAGTCATTTTTGTCCAGCACTGCACTGGAGTAGAAAATAAATGTACTTTCCTCAGGTGCACAGCCATGAAAAAACTTGTACTGTAACACAATAATGAAATAACACATAGGAACTTGGGAATTATTATCTAAATTACTTTTACTACACAGTAAAAAAAAAATAAGTTAAGCAGGCAGTAATATAAAATCTTGACGATTCATTGCATTCAATTTGTGTGTAAATGTTACAGTGGACAGGAAATTGAACTTTCTCTTGCCCTGTTTTGTTTGTGCGTGTGTGTGTGTGTGTGTGTGTGTGTGTGTGTGTGTGTGTGTGTGTGTGTGTGTGTGTGTGTGTGTGTGTGTGTGTGTGTGTGTGTGTGTGTGTGTGTGTGTGTGTGTGTGTGTGTGTGCGTGTGTGTGTGTGTGTGTGTGTGTGTCGTGATGTGATGTGATGCAAGTGATAAGGGCGGAGGGGTGGAAGGGAAGGTCTGACTCCTTATCTTCTCCTTCACTGAGATGACTCGATTACAGTAATTGTTCCGGCCACTAATCAGACCAAAGCAGGAGATGGTGTGTGTTTGTGTGTGTGTGTGTGTGTTTGTGTGTGTGTATGTGTGTGTGTGTGTGTGTGTGTGTATGTGTGTGTGTGTGTGTGTGTGTGTGTGTGTGTGTGTGTGTGTGTGTGTGTGTGTGTGTGTGTGTGTGTGTGTGTGTGTGTGTGTGTGTGTGTGTGTGTGTGTGTGTGTGTATGGGTGTTGGGGATTCTCAACAGTATCTAAGTTGGTCTTTGGTGTCCTGGCATACACAACAGGTTGATTCATTGGGCAATATGATTGCAACTGTAGTCCATAATGTTCCAGTTGTATGCACAAGTGTGTGTGTGTGTGTGTGTGTGTGTGTGTGTGTGTGTGTGTGTGTGTGTGTGTGTGTGTGTGTGTGTGTGTGTGTGTGTGTGTGTGTGTGTGTGTGTGTGTGTGTGTGTGTGTGTGTTGTTTGTGTGTGCACTCTGTGTGTTTGTTTCTAGTATCACAGTTGTGGAGTTGTCAATGATCACTCTTACAGATGCATCGTTTTGTTTTTTTTTTACATTGATTTTCGACAGGATGTTTTGGTGTTTTCCATTATTCTCAAGCAACTAGGGCTTGGATGCCTTGCTCAAGGGAATGCTCACAGTTGTTATTGAGGATCAGGAGGGTGCTACACATTCTTCCTCCCCGTGCAGGTCGTGATAATGACATATATTAAATGTTCCACACATTAACCAGCATCTCTTCTGTCCTGGTCTGTCCGCAGCAGACAGCCGTCACAACAAGTTACAGGAGCCAGCTGGTGATTGGAGGGCTGCTCTGTTGAATCCCCAAAAGACTTGGGGAAATCCAGTTGGGATGAAGACATAATTGAGTGATGCTACCCTCCGACAGAGTACACACAAACACACGTTTCAGTGTTTCCTTTATAATGATGTCTGCTACTGAACACCCAGGTTATTCCCTCTGCCTAGCGATCCTCAATCAAGGTTAACAACAAGGCTGTGTGAAACATACAGTACTTCTGTGGAACTAATTTTGTCAATCAGACCGACTTGTTCATCCCCAAACTTAAAAATGCATTTTACTAGCCTATTCAATATTAGAATTTAACAGAACTCTAAACTTGTTCGACACAGACCAGTTTTGATTGACCCAAGCTGGAGAACATCATTCAGCCTCATAAGCCTGTGAGTGAAGCTTCTTGGATGAGAGGTGAAACGTCTTCCAAGACAAACAACCAAGTCCAGTTGCTTTTGACTTAAATTTCTTTGGGGATCATTCAGTGATGTCTAACATCTGAACGTGATCTGAGAGCAGTCCACCTGAGGACATAGTCGTGACCTGAGTGATGTGATGTCATCCTGTTCATTACAAGAAGCAAAGCAATGCATCAATCCTCCCACATCTCCCAAACCTGAAGCTCCAGCAAACCAAACCCTAATGGGATCTCAAATGGTTGCTTAATATAATTGTCTTTATTGCCTATTGCCTCAGTGCAGGGCATGGCGGGGGTTAGGGGTGCAGTTAGTGTTGGGTCTGTGCAGGGGGGTGGGGGCCGAGTTATGCAGCTAAAAGCAGAGCCCTGTTCGGGAGACAGTGAAGATTGCTCTTTATGGCCTGGATGGTAGGGGTCCATGCCAGAATATGGCATCCATTACAGCGAGCTCCATCAGGTTAATGACTTTAGCAGCTTTATGGCCATGAGCTCATTACTTAGACAGGCCAATCTAATCAGCAGCCGCACTGGTGACCACCAGCAAAGCAAACTGGTTTGTGAGTACAAACGAGCCCAAGGGTTTTCCCTTTCCCTATGCAGCCTGGGACAACTTTTTCTTCCAAAGACAGAAAAGAAAGGTGAACAAAGGCACCGCACACTCACACAGCCTGTATTTGAAGTAGAGGCTGGAGTTTTGATGAAGGCAGTGGTTGGTATTTCCACTAACATCACACTTAAAAAAGACTTTGAAGTACATACACTGAGAAAATGATAAATGTAGTTAAAAAATCTTGAAAGACACGGGTGGGTCTAGGTGCTTATACAGTATGCATGCTTGTAAGTAGTCTAAGGGCGTGATCACACTGTCCTTTTGGCCGCGGCCAAAACCGGTTTTTCAGCTAAAGCCTAGTACCTTTAAGCCATGTGAGTGCACCCGCTCCGCGCTCAACTGCGGCCAGCGGACCGTCCACGGACGCTTGAAAGAGGTGGGCTTTAGCGGAGCCGTTTGCACATGTACGAGCACGAGCGCGCGCACGTGTACGAGCACGAGCACGAGACCTACGGCAGTATCGTTATGTCCGCCTGTTCGTACATGTAAATAGAAGGACGGACCATGCGCGGACATTTAACAACAACAACAATGGCGGTGAAAGGTTCATGTTGGTGTGGTGCGGAGGTGGAGTGTTTACTGCAGATTTGGTCGGATGAAAATATTCAAAAACAGTCGACAAGACGCACAAAAACTCCGAGGTCTATGGAAAGATTTGTAAACAAAGCCACACACACGCGATCAATGCGTGTGACGTGTTACGGCGTGATGACGTATGGACAGCAAGAAGCATTGGCCGAGGCCCAGGTAGTGTGAGTACAAACGGGGCTGGGGCGCGGGGGGGAGAGGGAGGGGGGACAAGTACCCTAAAGTCCGGGTCTCGGTCCGGGAGGACAGTGTGAGTCCGCCCTAAGGGCGTCCACGGCCCGCTTGAAAGAGGTGGGCTTTAGCAGAGCCGTTTGCACATGTACGAGCACGAGCGTGCGCACGTGTACGAGCACGAGCATGAGCCCTACACTGTAACGAATTGCTGTAAGAAAACAGCCAAATTACGACAGTAACATACTGTTTCCCATTAAAAAGGTATTATACTGTAGAAAACAATGCATTCTGGGCAATATTGGTAGGTAGCTTGCCGTTTCCCATAAAATACTGTAATAAACCGTAAATAGCATTGCATTCTGGGAGTGATGTTAGAATCAACAGCAGAGAGGCCGCGCAAATACAGAACTCTACTGTATTTCTAGAGGAGACATGCTACACGTGGGAATAGTTGGAGTCATCAAGCCAACTTTGGTCTTTCCTTTCTTGGAACATCTATTTTAATCCTGCATTTCATGAGCAAATCACAGGGTAAGTTAACCTATATTTTATTTGTTTGATGATGTTTGCTTGCTATCATACTATGATTTTATTTTAGTTAAACTGTGATTAATCAGTATATGGTCATCTTAACTTGTCATGCGGTAACTGGACAGCTACAGCAGGAACATTTAGCATGCTATTTTATAGTTCTTTTTGTCAGGCAGGCAGATATCTACATTATTCATTATTCTTATTTGTTCAGTGAGACCAATGAGAAGCTGGAAACAACCTGTTTGATTTCATGTGCTGATGCTAGCCTACAGAGGGAGTTAGCCAACCTTAACGACATAGTGAGGCTGCTTGAACTACTTAGCTCTTTCTTTTAATGTTCGCAGTGCATATTGCATTTCCAAGAATCACACTTAAACATGAGCTTAACCTTTTTTTGGTGTGTGTGTGTATTGGCATTTTTTTCTTATCACTGTTGGATTTACTGTCAAAATGTTCCCATACCAGAGATGTGCTCATCCTTCTTGCAGACATAAGTGTCTCTTCTTTCTTAATTTTTATTGGTTTATTGAATATGAATAAATGATAATATAAATAAAGCTAGTAATACAAATTAATTCAATTTAAAAGTATCCTTTCTCAGACTCATGGACACTGTACATATAAAAAAGTTAAATTACAAAGATAAAAAGGTCAGTAAAAATAAGACCAGAAATTTAAAAAAGAGTGAAAAAACTCCATTACAGTAGTTCTTACGAAACTGTTCTCACTACGAATAAATTGTCTGTGCCCTACAGTTGTCTGCCACAGTTGATGACGTCGAGAAGACCCTCACCTTACCGGCAACTCCTCGTCTAATCCTCCTCTGTATGTATTCAGTAAATGGACTTACTGTCTATTTCATATCAGATGAGCTTTACGTGATAAGTGAGTTCTCTGTATCGCAACAAAGCATGAATGTTCTTCCAAGTAGAGATATTTATCCAGGATTTTCAATCAATTCTGATATTACTCTTATTTCACGTTTCAGGTGGAAAAGAGCCTGTGAATATTGGACACTGGATGATCAGCCTTGAAGGTTGTATGAGGGCATCCAGCCCACCTTTGTGACAGGTCTTGCTGCTCTGATTTCCCTGTACTATATCTTCAACCTTCAGTACCAAGAGGAGTCTTGAGTTAATTCAAAGGTAAGGCTTGTGTTACCTAACAGTCCTTTTTCAAAGCAGTCATTCTGACATGAAATTGTGAGTGAGCACTCTTTTCGGGTTGTCTTTGGTCAAAGGTATTTTGATTTGATTTTGTCCATATCACCCAGTCCTCTTTATATAGTAGCAGACATTATTGCTATCCCTCTAATCTCAGACTGCTGTGTTTTCAGGCGCTTCATCGGGATCAACCCAGAGAGAGAGTCCAAGTCCAGCCGGGGAAAGATTATCTCCAAGAAAACAGGAAAAGTTGTCCAGAAGAAGTCGGTCACAGTCAAACCCCATGTGTCCACACTTCTGAAGAATCTGATGGACTTCCAGTGGAATTTTGTATAGGTTGGTGAGTGAGTCATCGTCGCAGTCACTGTTTTTACCCATTTTTTGTTTACAGTTATGTATGTGTTCTCGTTCCACTGACTAAATATGTTATATTGCACTTAAAAAACGTAGATATTTACTATATCGTTGAACGCTGCAGAAAAACGTGTGTGTAGCTACAGTTAACAAGCAGGGATTATTATTATTGTTATTTATTATTTATTTTTATTCTATATTTTATTATTATGTTAGTTTTAGCACAACTCAGAGTTTCAATGCAAGCACTTTAAATAACTTAACTGAAATTCAGTGTTCCATTGCAGATAATTTTGTATCTATTCAGGGCCTTAAGCGCCACAAGCTGATTCAGCTCCATTGTACCAAGTATCTCTTGCCCACAAAACTAAGCAAATCAGTTACACTAAAACAGTTGAATTTGTTTTATTCAATTGTTAACCTGTTAGGTATTGCAGTTGGTGATCATTTTTAAATAAAGGTTATATAATTGATATTTTCTAAGTCTCTTCTTTTACACATTTTAAATGGCTGTATTATAATTAACTAACTCATTCAGTATACGGTATATTAAAATTGCTAAACGAGGTTACAGTGAAGACAGCGCTTAATTCATAGGAATATATAATATATATGGGATTATGGTTAAATGCAATTAATGAAAAACAACAATATTGCAACTACCTTGCACTAGTACTGTATACTGTGAATTCATTCAGCACTATACTGTTTTAGTCTACTGTAATTCAGTATGAGGTTTTATCACAGTAACACACCGTGAAGTAGATAACAGTAAGGGAACTGTAAAATAAACAGTAGAATGCTGGCAACCCTGCTGCCAGTATTTTACTGTGAAATCAAGGAGATACAGGATTGTACTGTAATTCAGTATGTGGTTTTTATCACAGTAACATACTGTAAAGTAGATAACAGTAGGTGAACTGTAAAATTAACAGTAGAATGCTGGCAACCCTGCTGCCAGTATTTTACTGTTAATTTACAAGACAATTGTTTACAGTGTACGGCAGTAGCGTTATGTCCGCCTGTTCGGACATGTAAATAGAAGGACGGACCATGCGCGGACATTTAACAACAACAACAATGGCGGTGAAAGGTTCACGTTGGTGTGATGCGGAGGTGGAGTGTTTACTGCAGATTTGGTCGGATGAAAATATTCAAAAACAGTCGACAAGACGCACAAAAACTCTGAGGTCTATGGAAAGATTTGTAAACAAAGCCACACACACGCGATCAATGCGTGTGACGTGTTACGGCTTGATGGCGTATGGACAGCAAGAAGCATTGGCCGAGGCCCAGGTAGTGTGAGTACAAACGGGGCTGGGGCGCGGGGGGGGGAGAGGGAGGGGGGACAAGTACCCTAAAGTCCGGGTCGTGGTCCGGGAGGACAGTGTGAGCAGACCCTAATTGTGTTTCAGACTCTTATAAAGCCCCCAAATGACAGGCAGATAGTAACAAAAAAACAGCAGCAGCATCGTCAACTCCTCCCGCATTGACTCAGCAACCTGGTGCTTCAATAGCACGCTGCAGGAGTTTGTTTGGTTCATCTCACACATCAACCAATGAAAGGGTTATTTTAAACCCAGAGTTTGATGGTACACAGTGGTCTAGAAGGTGGGGACGTGGCTTGGATAACCAGGTTAAAATGTAATTTAAGTTAAACATTTTACATGTATTTATGGCATGTTCAACCTGTCTTATCTTCTTCAGTAGCTGATTTCCCAGTGACATCATCGGCCTTGTGAGAGGTTAAATACCTGGATCTCCACACCAGTTAGTTGGTCCAGTCCCAGCCTGGTCAGTTGCGTACATGAACTGATGAAGCCTCTTGGATGAGAGGTGAAACGTCTTCCTAGACAAATAATCAAGTCCAGTTGCTTTTGACTGAAATTGCTTTGGGGATAACGATGACCTGGACAAATGAGAACATTCACAGGCTTCTCAGCTGTATATAACACCCTGTGTGGACTGACTTCTATGTAAATGATTTTTTGGGAAACTATGAATGATGTGATGTTTTATGCGTGTCCCTTGCATCTCTTCAGCTAAATGAACCAGCAGAGTCCAGGCATGCTGTTCTTCTGTTAAGCATTTTGCAGAGGTGACCCGGAGATTCACCTAAGGTTGGAGGCTGTTCTGTGTAATGGCAGCAAACAGGGAGGTGGACTCGGGTGGTCTCAGATCAGACCTCTCTTTGGGTTTAGACTTGCTGAGGGTCTGCGGGCTGCCAGCCACTGCAGAGTGAGTGTAATGAAGGCACAGCATGTGTGGTAAAATAAAGCCTTTTTCCCTCAGTTATAAAAATCCTTGAGAAAACACTGGCATGTGAAATTTATTGTGGTTTTAGGTGGCTGATGTTAGCTAATGTTAGCTTATTTGCTAATGTTCCACTGTGGCCGAATTGCTAGCTAGCTGACGATGCAAAATACTGACTTGAGTGGATAATGTCAGCTAATTCATCCACACTCCCATTACCTTATCAGCTAACGTTACAAAGCAAGCAACACCAGATCCATGCAGCATAGCTAAGTTACAGCTAGCTGGCTAGGGGGTCATCCCTATGTTCCCTGGGTCCTATGTTCTCCGGTCGCATAAGCATATGCCTTCGCTAATTTCATTCAGCATTTTGTTAGGGTTAGGGTTACGATTAGGTAGTGGGGATAAAAGAGTCAAATGCTGCACTGGCACAGGTTTCTCTTTGTCCATTCTCTTATTGGAGACCTGAAATCATAAGAGGTCACATGAAAAATGAACACATACCACGGTTGATCAACAGCAGACTTCTGAGTACATGGGTAAGCCTTTACACAGGAATCCTTACTGTTGCCTATGATTTTCTGTGTCACCTCAAGTATTACTTCTGTTTTCTCATTTCCCATTTTTTCCCACATTTACTTTTTATTTTGAAGCCACTGCTCAATGGCTAATGCTACTTTGCTCATCTTATTTGGACTTAGAAACTTTGTTCTGCCTGTTGTATGGCTCCACTGGTGTGTGGTTGTCCAAAACAACCATGAGTGGATCAATATGTCTTGGAAAAAACAAACAAGGTCCCTTTTGGTTTCAACCTGGTGCTGCTTCAGATCAACAGACTGGACCATACCAAGCCACTAGTCTTTGATATATTGAACTGTGACACAGCCTTTGATTTCTTCAAAGATCAGGACATTATCTTCAACTGTGATGGGTTTTTCTATTTGAGTTATTACATAGAAGAACTACCCCATGAATTTTGTCCTGGTGAAATCTTGCGTGAAAAACAGCTTCAGAACTTTGTTCCACTTCAACGGCGGGACAATTCTCCTCAGCAAAAAGTTGAAATTGCTGTTGAGACTGTATTTGGCCATTAGAAACTAACTACAGCTGCCATGTTTTATTGTTCTCCAAAGCCATCACATGGTCCTTTGCCATAAGGAAAGAAATTACAGTCTGCTTGCTCACCAAATTTATTGTAGCTTTCTCTCAAGGAACCGTATGACATTTTATGGCATGCAGGCATTGTGAATTTGCAACATATGAAACCCTTTGAGCTAGTTGACAGTGTCCATTTTAGGTCCCACTCCACATTGCTCGTACAATATCAGTCAATACACTGCTCCAACTGTCTGTGATTTTTGTCTGTGAACTCCTCGACAGTGTAGTACCATGCAATGTAAAGCTTTGCTGCTGCTGTGTGGGTCTGTGTGCCTGTATCTATATGTGTGTACAAGCTGTGCACGACTTTGAGTCAGTGAGTTTGTGTGTGATACAGAGACACGACAGCAGGAGTGAAGCATCCAGGGAACACTGCTAGATAACAGAGCGTTTCTGTTCTCTGCTCTGCTGAACACCAATCACTTCCTCTTTCAGATAAGGCCCACAGGAATGAAAATAGACTGGTGAATGTGTGTGTGTGTGTGTGTGTGTGTGTGTGTGTGTGTGTGTGTGTGTGTGTGTGTGTGTGTTTTTAAGTCCATGCAGGGATGTGTGACAATGGACCATCTACTGTTTAAGAAGCCCTGTATTAAATATTTCTACAGTTTTGCTGATCCAGCTGTCCTTGAGTCACTTTTCTCATCTTGGTTTGGGCTGACCCTCATGCAGAAAACCACCACAAAACATTGGGTCAGGCATCTCTCAGTCCCTGATGCTTTGGCCTGCTGTCCACATCCAGATTTCTTAGCTAATGGTTCTGACCTCTATTAGTGCCCCTTTCCATCACAGACTCACCTCTTTCATCCTCCTGCAAGTATTGGCCTCCTCCTGCTCTGCTCCTGACTCCTTCTGTTTCTTAAGTGTACTCTTTCTTTTCAGCTATCCTCTCCTCCAAATCCAAGAATGATGCTGTCCCTCACGCTGGCTACATGAGGACTGGATCAAGAGAGAGGTTAAACCATTAATGTGACACAAGGAAAAAAGAAGGTTTGGTAAAGATAACCTGACAAATTAACCACTAAAAATAAATGCCATGAAGTCTTTATTTGCGAGGATGTGACCTGAAAGGAGGCTTCAGCTTCACTTTTAAGTTTGTAAAGTGCACCAGCAAAGTAACCCAAGACATGAAGATATGAACCTTTTATTTTGGTTCCTCTATATCAGTGGGGGCTCTTAACCTGAGGGTTAATAGATATGTCATGGTCGTGAAGTAACTTAAATGTTGATTCAATTATGTCGATTCAGCGCTTCCTCTGATGTTTGGCTTTTTCATGTAACTAACTTGATCATTACCTTTGAAGTTTTCATTAATATTCAAATTAAACAGGATTATGTCAAAATTATGTAAGTCAACGTTGGTTTCACATGGGGTGTTTCTTGCGTGTATGTTTGACCCATCCATCCACCCCATCAACCATCCTCCTCCCTATTTTGAGACAGATCCCAACCGACTTTCCATTGGCAATTTTCCGTTTCCATTTTTCCACTAGTCATTGACTTTATGAATTCTAATTGTTTATATCTGCTTTGCATGTGTGCTGATATTTACCTAACTTTCTGTCCCTCCACTCTAAACATATATGTCTGTCTTTTTAAAAAAAAATATCCTGAATAGCCTGACTTTCAATCCAGAAGGCTGGCCAGAACTTCTCATCTCTTTAATCATCTGTTTACAACTGTACACACACACACACACACACACACACTAAGTCACTGGTTTTCAAACTGTGGTACTTGTACTGGTACCCAAGCTCTCTCTGGTGGTACCTGAAGGAATCTCCCAAATAAAAAAGATGGCAAGAGAATAAGCAGAGGTAAAATGATTGGTTTGAAAACATTGAGAATTCAGTTCCTGCAGTGTGGCTGAGACTGAAGACAGTCAACGATAAATAATGTTCTGATTAGGAATAAACCTTCCTGTCCTTAGATGAATAGTGAAGACCTGCACTGCTGCATTTTAACATTGGTATTAGTGGTGGTACTTGAAAGAGCCTTATATTTTCTGTATGTACAAAGTTTGAGAACCACTGATCTAAGATATCTCTCCCATTCTCCCGCATTCATAGATCCATCACACTAACGTTAGTGGAGTTAGTTCCAGATACAGATATATTCAATATACCAACGATCCCCTGCTGTTACAGTTACATTAATGATAACGTTTACTCTACTTTTACTTACCAGTTAACGGTACAATAGCATCTGGCTCGTTTCCTGCATCTCATAGGTCATTTTCTGTAGTTTCTGTAACATTAACGTTAAAATCCACTGCAGCTGCAGTGTCAGCTGAAGCGGCAGCAGCTTCAAATACAGGCTTACGAAAAAACTGAAAGAGTGTAGTTTGAGATTGCTTTGGTTTCTTATCTCCTTTAAAGATTCACATTAGTTCATTTCAAACTTGCATAGAGATCGCTAAGCAACTGTGCTGTTTTTCCTTGGTAGGTGACGTTAGAGCCAGCTCATAGGCCTGGGAAGCCCCAAAAGTCAGTGCTTCGCAATGCAGACAGGGTTATTTTATGAATAAAGGTGTGAGTTCTGTCACAGAATGACGTTATTACGTATCCTAGCGCTTTTGTAAGTGGGTATACGGAAATCCTTGACCATTCCTAGTGGATACAGTGTATACCTGCGTATCACCTAGACTACACCACTGACTGCACAGAATTCCAATGCCAAATTTAACTTCAGACTCGACACTGTACTCCCTTGGTTGTCGTACCGCTGAATATGTGTATCCATCACGATAAAGGATCCTAACCGACTCTCCAATGGCATTTTTCCCTGGTTAAAGCACTTCATTCAGTTTTAACACATTATGTGCCACCACCACGTGATGCTGCATTCAGAGGTTGTGCTTATGTCACATATTTCTGGGAGATCAGGCTGTGTAGACGAAGGGTGGACGTTGATTTGTTTCAAAGGAATAGTTTAACATTTTGGAAATATGTTGATTAGCTTTCTTGCCAAGAGTGAGATGATAGTACAATACCACTTTTATGACTGTAGTGAAAATATAAAGGTCCAGCAAGGAGATGGTTAGCTTAGCTTAGCATTAAGCCTGGAAGCAGTGGATTGAGTCTGTGTGAACGTAAAAAGAAAAATCAAACAATTGCCTTCAAGGTTATCAGGCAACCAGTTGAGACTTGAGGAAGTGAACGCTCTCAGTTAACAACCTCCCATACATATCATAAGGATTTTTATTTTAAATAAGAAAGTTAGATAGGCCTTTAGGGCTTTAGAGGTGCTGGTAGGGTATTTTTCTACCTGTGGACAGAGCCAGGACTTAACCCTCAATGCTAAGCTAAGCTTACAGCCCCATGTCTGTGGCTCTTAAAAAAATATATATAAATAAAAAAATATTTCGCAAAATACTATTGAACTATTCTCAAGGGCTCACAAATCACAAAGGTTTGGAAACACTACTCTAAATTCATACTGTGTACGTGCTCATACCACCATATTTTAGACTGTATTGTTCTTGTTTTTGATGCCATTTGAAAGTTTGTTTACTGGTTTTTGTATGAACACACAATTGTGTCATCAGAGCATTTATAATTTTGTAATTTTACATTTTGGACCTTTTGAAGCTTTTATTGCAAACAATGAAGAGGCAACAGAAAATGTGAGAGAGAGGCCAGACTGACACAGCGGTATATGGTCAGTGTCCCTTGTCTTTTAATGTGTTGGCATATTAACGAGGAAAGTGGTTACTTTTTATCCTTTGATGTTGAAATGACTAAATGCATTTCAATTTCACTGTTTTTCGCAGAAGATAACCTAGCACGCTGTTCTCTGGCTGCCCCTAATTCAACTCCACCAGGTTGAAAACCGCTTGTGCTGGTCTAAAAACTTCCCCACGAAACTTCCACCTCAGCCTTTTTATTAATAGAGACCTTCAGCTCTAGTACTGATCAGTCACTATCCAGATAAGGAGTTCTGTGGGCTGGGGAGGGAACACATCAGTCCATTTGACGTACAAATCCCAGAGGTGTCACTGCGGCCCGTTTATCTTGAAATTGAGGAACGTGATAAATCCCCTTCCTTTCTCTTTCTGAACCTCCCCCTTCCTTTATTCATCTTGTTTTCCTCCCCTCTCCAACACCATTCTATGAAAAAACTGATGACTAGATTATTGACGCTCTCGCTATTGACCAGCTGATGATTTCTCTGCTATGAATAATGGGTATTGCATTGAATTTTTACAGCGCCATACTGGCTCTCTGTCATCATAAAACTCCTTGGATGCAACAGGCCATCACAAGACAGTGATGGAGAAATATGTTTATTCCATCATTTGCTCATGAGCTCTGATGTGGCAATCACTGTGTGGCTTTTAGAGGCCGATAAATCAGCCATCTTGGTGGAGGTTGGATTGAAGCCTAATTGGCTGTAGACTCAACGCCTACTGTTAAATGAAGCAGACAATAGTGATAAGAGCAACAAAAACTAGCTGTGATCCCCACTGTCGTCACAATAAGCGTCAGCCCAGGCCATGACAATGAGGTGCTAAGCTTCCTTTCAAGTGCTACCTGCTCTGATGTCACTGTCTGATTATATGAATCAAGCAGCATCACAAAGGAAAAGTACTTTTTCCAAATGTATATGGTAACAGTAGGGGAGAAAATCTGAAGGAAATTTGTCTCATTTAATTATACTATTCATAGAGTTGGACATATGCTTTCTTAGCATCTGACTGTTTACAGTGGTTTAGTCTAGTTTTTTGTACTGAGTATACTGTGTTTGGCGGCCTCAAAAAAACCCAGAGTGACACCCCATAAATACCAACACACTCACTGATGCATACAGTATGCATCTACATGTAATTGAGAGCTAACTTTATGTGTATCAACATATCAGTTTATTATAAGCAACAAAAGACTTTAACAGCCAATGACATTTACAATTAGGGAGACTTGACTGATTTTCCATCATCTAACTCAACCAGTTAGGAGCTACATTTAGCCTTAGATGTTATGAATGTGGTCCCTGTAACACAGGTTTTTATTAGCAATTTATGTTTTCATATACCATGCTGTAAGCATGTTTATTTCTTATGTTAATATCTGCATTTTAACATAAGGGATGAAAAACGGCAATTTTTTGCCATTTTTCAGCCTCCGCGGTTGCTACTTGGCCTGGAGCTGTATGTTTGATAATTTGGAGGGTGGTGTTTTTAGCCTTTCAAACACCAAAAACAATTTGTTCATCTGTGAGGAATAGATTAAACACTGTAAATTTGCTCTAACGTCAAATGCAATTGATATAATCGTGTTTTCAAGGCCACGGTTCACATCATCAGCAAGCTGCGCACAGTAAGAGTAACTTAGCAAACCATTTACAGATCCACTTTAGCTGGGAATGTTGTTTTCTAATAATTACAGTATGCTTTAATAATCAGTCAATTCTCATTCCCAGAATGTCAAATATCACCCTTATGTCCCATGTTTGATGCAGACGTGCATGGCACACCTACAGAAGTAAGAGCGACAAAGTCTGTGTTGGGAGGAAGTCGGGTTGTGGATGGGTCAAACAAACAGGACTATTACCCAGGAGGTCGCAGTTTGTGTCATGTCCCATGCGTCACCGTCGTGACATTACAAACACACTTGTTTTAAACCCAGCATCATCTTTTCCTAACCCTGACCAAGCTGGTCTTGTTGCCTAAACCTAACCACACAGTCCTCTTTGAATTCACACCACACATCTCATGTTCCACATGTTCACAACAGTGACCGTAGTTGGGCATCACATTTTGACGCACAGGGCAACCCAGATCATTGACAAGTGACGCCAACGGGTCCTGTAAAAGTGGCCGTATGAGATAAGTAGGGATGAGAACAGGTTGAAATTGTGTAGAGAGGAGCTGTAGTGTCTCTGCCGCGAACAAACACTGACACATCATCATCAGATATGACGATAGTTGTGGAGGGAGGATGACCATTAACCTTAACAGACAGTAGCTCAATTATATGGGGAGGAATGGCAATAGTCTGCAGTGGAGGGGAAGGGGGCAGTCACAGTAACCTTTTTGGCCAGTTGGTGGGTGAGAAAATGACATAGTCTGACACCTTTGCAATAAATCACATGTGTGACCTTTGGTCCATTGAGAGGTTTTCACACATCTGGTCTGGTAGCTAAAAACACCCCTGCACCAGCAACTAAACAACAACCACATGGCTCGGAGAAGAAAAGTTCAAGATGATTGAGTATGAAAATGCTGCACAATTTCTGGAGCACTTAGAGAAACAACAGCCGCATACAGTGTACACTTACTATTCTAGGCTTTATATGGTTTAGGAAGTTGTGTCATGTCTAGTATGAATGCGTACTGCATCCATCTAAGAGAACAATTTCAATTTACTTCTCGCTGTCACCCACTATTTGTTCCCAATAACACAAAGCACATTGTTGTCTCAGTTTGTCTGAATCTTTTTAAATATTAGTCTCTCAACTTTTCTCACTCTATGTTAACGCCCTATCTCTTCCAAAAAACATCTCCCACTTAAATCCCTGCAATGCTCCTTCAAGATGACATGGAATTTAAAAAAACAAATCCCCGCTCCTCAATCAACATCTTTGTTTTCCCCCGAACCTACTTCATATTGAGGCTTGGGTGTAAAAGTCAATGAATTCTTTTAACCAGGTCTCGATTGAATCAGGCTTCTCAGCGCCTGGCAGGGAGAAGATAAGACCCGTTATCTCTTTCTGACAAACCTGCAACCTCCCTCTGTCCTCCCCATGACTGGACCAGAGGAAGAGGAAAAGACAATGAAAGAGAGAAAAGACAAAAATACATCAGCATAGCTATAATTAACAATGGTGGTAATGATATTACAAAGTGTATAAACAAAACTCAAAATCAGGAAATTAAAAGGAATTTATAAAACGGCTAAAAGAAAAAATGTTATGGGAATGAAGTAGCTAAGCAAGGAAATAAAAGGATGCAAATCCATACATATTCTTTGCAGTTGTATGATTTCTGTAGCATATATTTTGTGTTGTCCTACAGTGCAGCTGTTGTTGGGAACATAGTGGGCAATGAAAAAAAAAAGAACCTTAATGAGGAAAATGTTCTGGATGCGGTGGTGTGCTAAACTAATAATTGCACTGGAGATTGGGCTAGTTGGGTTAGCTTAATTATTCATTGATGGTTCTTGACATCTTGACAAAGAAGCTCCATGTACACAAATTACAGAAAATACAGGAGAAATGATTCTGTTGCATCTCACAGTGACAGAATATTCGAGACAGGAGTATACCAGACCAGAATGAGGCTTGTTTCTTGGGTTTGTGGGTCCTTCCTCTGGCGTCTGGCTAGCTAAAATGCTAACAGTGCTGGGAGTGAGCAGCACTGAAGGAGCTCACATTACTGTGGAATATCACAAGTGGCCTCCTTATAAACTGAATAACAATTGTGCATTACAGTTTTTCTCTTTTCTGAAGACACGAATGCATCTGGGATCAACTTAATCTTCTCCCTCATTTTTGAAGCACAGCAGAAGTTTTCTCTTGCTAATGTTTTCTCACTTTTTCATCTGTTTCACACATTTTTCACACCCTTTTTCAAAACAGTTAATCCAAATCTGATAGAAAGACACACAGCTCTATTGGGTTAACTGTGTTAGACAAAGGGAAAACATCTATTCACAACACCAAATATTCTCTGAGTAATTCCTCCCTTTGATAAAGATTAAAGCTTAGATCGGCATCTAGTTGACGTATACCAAATTAGCAACATTAGTACATGGCCAGGAGCAAACGTTAGCACGTCGAGAGTCAAGTGCAGGCAGCCAGCATTTATGAGTTATGATTTCAATCAATATTCAACACAGCACCAAAGACTGTAAAACATCGACCCTCACGGCTGGAGTGTGAGGTTAACTGTCCAAACTTGATCAACGTTAATTCTCCTGTTTTTATTTTTGTCTTTACATCTTTAATATCCATTTTGCACTTTTAAGCTACATAGTGCACACAGCATAGCAGTCCCTGATGTGATGCATGCGAGTGGAGGAGACATGTCAAGTGCTGTGAAAGGCCGCAGAGTGTGCACAACAGTGTTGCGCTTATAACATTGTAACTTTGTACACATTTGTTACTTACTTTGCTATAAATATATATAATATATATATATACAATTTCTGATTATCACACAGCTGTCTCCCCACCCAATTATAGGCTAATAAATTACTCTTTTAAATTATTAAAGGCTTAAAAAAAAATTAACATGATTAAGTGGATATAGTTGGGAAATGTGGGCCCGACCTGGCCCGAATCAGGCTCACGCTCAGGCAGAGGCTCAGGCAGAGAGTCTAACATCCAATAAAGATGCTGGCATGGATGCAGTGGTGCACAGCCGTTTATGATTAGTAAATTAGACCTTAGTGTGGCCTGTCAGTAGGATTTTATTGCCATTTCGTAAGCCTATACATTTTTTGGGTCAATGGTATAGTTTGCACACTGCTCGAGGTCACAATCTAGTATATGGCTGTTGAAAAGCCTGAAGCAGTACAATAACAACAGTTTCAGAGTAGCCTTGCCTTTGTTTGAGTTGGTTCTTTGATGAATAAAGGATGCAGTACAAAAGGTGTAATATATAGAATGTCAGAACTGTAGATCTTACATGGAAACAGCAGTAAAAGGACACAGAAAGAGCTACACACAAGAATAATATAAATGAAGAAAACTTTCTTAGAAAATGTCTCTTTTTACAGTATTTCAACAGGGCATTGGGTTTGTCATCTCTAGTTGAAGGAAAGAATAAAGTCCATGCTGTGATCTGCTTGCTTGCTTTTTTTTTGGCACATATTATAATTATGTTAAGGCAAAAACACAGGCATATAAAGTAGCTAAGTCTAAGGCTGAACTGGTTCAGTCCATAGGTGACTGGGCTGGGAACCGGAGGGTTGCTGGTTCGAGTCCCTGTGTGGACCATGAATGGAGTGTGGACTGGTGGCTGGAGAGGTGCCAGTTCATCTCCTGGGCACTGCAGAGGTGCTGTTGAGCAAGGCACCGAACCCCCAACTGCTCGGGGCGCCGGTAACTGGCAGCCCCCTCACTCTAACATCTCTCCATTGGTTGCATGTATATAGATCCTGTCTGTGCATGTGTGTGTATTTCGGGCCTGAGTGTGTGTGTGTGTAAAATGAAAAATAATAGAGTGAAAATTGAATTTCCCCATTCGCGGGACTAATAAAGGAATTCTTCTTCTTCTTCTTCTTCTTCTTCTTCTTCTTATTTTTGTATTTTGTTGTCTACTGTGCAATAATTGATCAATGTTTGCTTTTGTTGCGTGCGTTAAATGTTTTGAGAGTTTTAGATCATCTTGGCTCTGTGTGAGCTGTTTTAAAAAGGCAACTTCTAAGCAGACCAATGTGTTCAAACTAATGAGAACTATTATTGACTTTTGGCCTCTCGGAGTCAGAGGAAAACTTTGTTTGCCCTGCAGGTGGATGTCTCTCAAATGACCAAATCATGACAGTGCACAAATCATACACCTCGACAGAATTCAAATGATGTGAAGACAAAGTGTGCCACATATTGAAATCAAGTCAAAGTGGTTTGCATGGTTGTGTTATTTTAGTCACCTCATTTGTCAAACCTTTTTGTATATTGTACAGTAAACATGTTCTATATTTGTGCTGATGGTTGAACCACTCCACAGGAAGCATCACACTCATAAACAGCTAAATCACACATGTGAAGTATTAAAACAAATCCTGTGCACTGATCCTGTAATAACAAATCACCTACATACTTATATACCGTATATACAGCATACATGCATGAACAGCATTTGAATAATATCAATGTCCTGCCCAAGGCAAATCTTTGCAGGTTGTAAATACTGTGCCTATTAAATATATATATATATATATATGTGTATATGTGCTGTACATAAACCACCTACTGTGTCAACATAAAGTCACATATTACACTATTCATACTATATTTATGACAGTGTTCTTTTTACTCCTATAAACATTCTAACCACATTTCACAGTTGTTTTGTCATGATTATTTAGTGAAGCAGAAATAATGTAACAGATTTGAAGGAACCCAAGATAAGACCACAGCTTGAATTCATTAAAGAGAAAAAAAACATGTTCAGTTACCAGGCGGACATCACAAAAACAGATTTTTCTCAAGAGCAGGAAGAGACCAAAGCAGAGGATGTTTAAATAAGCAATTGTTCATTCAAATCCAATCCTCATCCTCATTTGCTGATGTTCTTCGTGGGCTGTATCAGCAGAGGCCAGGAGTACAGAAGTGTGGTGGACAGGTTTGTGGAGTGCTGTGGACTCAACGTCACAAAGACGAATGAGTTGATTGTGGATTTTAGGAAACAGAGGACCCGTCTGAACCTCGTCTCCATCAGTGCAACAGAGGTGACAACCACTACAAGTACCTGGGCATCCACATAGACAATAAACTATACTGGGCTTAAAAACACACATGCCTGTATTTCCTCAGGAGACTCAACATCTGCAGCGCCATACTGCAGATGTGCTATCACTTGGTGGTGTCATCTTCTACGCTGTAGTGTGCCGGGGCAGCAGGCTGGAGGCAGCTGACACTAACAGACTCCATAGGCTCATGAGGGAGACTGGTTCTTTCCTGTGAGTGGAACTGGAGTCAGAAATCTGATCACCTTAAGATAGCAGGGCTCCAGACTGCGACCAAATGATTGCATTTTGCGACCAAATTTTGAGTGTGCGGGTGATATTTACATCTGTAAGTGGAGTGGAGGTGTGAGAGAGGAGGGTGCCGAGGAAACTGCTCAGTATCATGGACATCACCTCTCACCCCCTGCACGCCACACTGGAGTCCTATCAGAGCACCTTCAGCCATAGACTAAGACCACCGGAGAGCACCACAGAACGCCATTGGAGGTCTTTTCTACCCGTGGCCATGAAACTGTATAACTCCTCCCCTTTCTGCAGGAAGGAAAGCTGCCAGGATGAGAGAACTTAACTTACATAACTTCTATTGTTTTTCTGTTATTCTATTGGGGACTTTTTAGTTGCACTTAACATACTTGAGACACTTTATTTTATATTCAGTTATCTTATACTGTTACTTGTAATTGTTGTTATGTTATCTTATATTGTTCCTTGTTTGTAATTTTTGGAGCAATCTGGGACAAATATTTCCTTCAGGATTAATATTGTTCTATCCTATCTTATCATCTTATAACAGGCAAATGTTCCTGCTCTGTGTAGAAACAGCAGAGGCAGCAGCACACTGTTGGGGATATTAAACCAGAGTGTAAACATTGTCATCCCACACCCGATACGTTTATCCAACAAATAAAAACTAATCCAAACCAGATTCACACTAAGCCTCACCAACAGCACTCCCAGTATGGACACAATGGTGTAGAAAGCCCTCCGCTTTGATAGGTCAACCTTCTCCCTGACCCCCACCTGTTGCCCTGGCCCTGGACGATTCAGAACGTGGAGAACAGTAAGGCTGCAGAAGGCGATGACCATCAAGGCGGGAGTAAGGAAACTGCATTCCAAGATTAAGGAGACGTTTTCAAAATGTATCAGACCTGCTGCTCCACAGCAAAGCAGCCAAACACAGCCGATGATGATATTTCTCATTCTGATCCCTCTCTCTCTTCTCAGGCTCAGGTAGATGAGGGGATGAACGGCAGCCAGGTAGCGCTCCGCACTGGTCAAGACGTGAAAGAACGTCTCTCCATACCAGGTTAAGGTCAACATAATGAGCCCCGTATAGAATGTATTGACATGATGCATGTAGCTACCAAAGCAGCAGATTGTGTTCCCTAAGACAGAAATCATCTCCATGGCGACCATGTGGTAGGTGAAGGTGTCTGAGTGACTGGTCATAGCTGCTGTTGAGGTGGAGCGCTGTTGGAGCCATCGCTGGAGACCCTGGTGGAGGACCAGAACGCAGAGAGGAAGGAGGAGGATGATATTGGTGATGTTGTATGACATGAAGATTAAGGAGCTTGGTCCGGTCATGAGGCAATGTAGGAGCGTAGAGTTGATAAGATGATGAAGGGAGTCATTGGAGGAGGAGGAATAGTTAACTGACATTTCTAGAAGAACAAAATGACAATCAAATGGAGAAAACATAAAAATTACACTTGAAGAGGGACCTGTGCTGTTCTTACAGCCAGAACCACTTGATGTGCCATTGGCCAGCCAACTTTTTGTCCTTCGAAGCTGTATTGAGCTCAATGCTAAAGCTAGAGTAAAGCTATTGCTATCATATGAAACTAGACAATCTATTCTAAGGAATCCGTTAGTACCAACAATGTCAAAAAAAAAAAACATTTCAAAGTTAGGCATAGCAAGTTCCCAGCCTCACAGGGGTCCCTTGACCTCTCACATCAAGATCACGAGGGGACATTATTTA
Source organism: Echiichthys vipera (assembly GCF_963691815.1). Classification (NCBI taxonomy): domain Eukaryota; kingdom Metazoa; phylum Chordata; class Actinopteri; order Perciformes; family Trachinidae; genus Echiichthys; species Echiichthys vipera. The sequence goes on from NC_139826.1 coordinate 11,345,682, forward strand.
GAAATTCCTCTCACATACATATGAAATCAAACACACGAGTCTCCACGTTACAGACATGCCCACTTTATGATAATCCAGACAGTTTGAGGCAAAAACATGCAGTTTTTCCTCCTTCAGTACAAATGTCTTATTTCTACCTATTCTAAAATGGTGCATTTTAATATCCCTACATAATGTGATTCATGGAATTGTATGAATTATGTCTGACTGTAAAGCTGAGACTCTTTGTGGATTCAGTGACCCAGTTGTATTCATGTGTGACAGTCTCACTCAAAATAGCAGCCATTTCATTGTAGTGAGGGCATTTTTTGAAAATTGAGCTAACTGTATACAATTATCTGTTGTGACCTCACAGCCTCATTAAACTTTACAAACACAATCTAGAGACACAGGGCATTCAAAGGATGGATGGTTTCCCCAGGTATACTGACAATAAAGGGGTTTTTGAACACAGGCGGGCACCCCCTGTGGCCCAATTGTTCAAAAATGCATGCTAAAGTGCCCTCCAGGAGCCAAAACACATGCTTAAGTACCCACCATGAGCCAAAACCGGTCTTAAGTGCCCTCTTCAGACGTGCTATATGTGTTCATTTTCGCCCCTGCCCTTTAAAAAGTCTGTGCACGCCACTGTTTCTGAACAGTGCTCGCCATTCATTAACTGAAAAATGCAATTCTTGTCGAAATCTTCAAACGTTTTTGATACAGAATGAGAGCATGGATTTTTCTGTGGTGTTTCTTGATGTCTTAATGTGATATTTTCAAAGGTTTTATCAAGTAATAAAAAGGGGCGGCAGCGGCTTAAGGACTTGGCTTGGGAACTGAAGGGTCGCCAGTTCAAGTCCCCATATGGACCAAGAGAGGAGGGTGGACTGGTGGCTGGAGAGGTGCCATTTCACCCCCCTGGGCACTGCCGAGGGGACGTTGAGCAAGGCACCGATCCCCGAAACTGCTTTGGGCGCTTCTCATGGGGCAGCAGAAGGGCATCATTAACTCATATATGTTCTAATAACTAATACACTCTAAACATATGAAGAGGCGCTAAACAAAAACACAGCTTCCCAGCTTTCAGATGATGTCTACCACTGCAATTTGGCATCTACTGTTTGTCGATGCCAAATTGTTTATCTTCCCCTTAATATCCCCTGTCCCTCACCCCTCTAGAAATAAAGGCAGAAGTTACAGTAAATCATAATTTAATTTATGTAGAGATTAACTAAGGAAAACCATTGCCTTTTAAAAAATACAGGATGATATTAAAAAGTAATAAAAACACAAACCTTTCAAATGTTTGTTTCTGCTCTTCCCCCCTCTGTGTCCGATCCAAACATAATGGCTAGATGTTGCAGCCCCACTCCTCCTCCTCCTCCTCCTCCCCTCTTTCTTTCAAAGATGAATCCAAATTCAAATGTTTTATTTGAATAAAAACAAAGCAGCCATGACTGACTGACTGATTGAATAACCTAATGATGAATAAACAATCACAGTGACAGATCATATTGAAAATGTCTCATTTATTTCCTACATGTATTCCTTTATTTCGTTGCATAACTGATTAATGCACACACATATAATATGTGTCCATTGGTGTCGATTTCAAAATGTTCTGGTCAGATCAATTGACCCCCAAGACTATTTCTCCCCCATGTTTATCAGTAGTAGGAACATCTGCAGTCTTCACTTCTCCGCCTTTGGCTAAGACTGCTATCACCTGCTGTTGGTGATATAGTCATTTGTCCGTGTAATTGTTTATATGCAATTTGGAAGGATATTATTTTATTCGTTTTGCAATATACAGTATTTCAACCCTGTAGCTGAAAATTGTTTCCAGGAATTCATTGGCACAGAGGACTGCTTTACTGTTGTAAAATATAATAATCTGAGTTTTTGTGAATAAATTCATAATTGAATAGGTTGTCATATTATTATTATTATATTTTTTAAATTTACTTACATTTTCCGTGGAGACAGTTTCATCATAAATTGGTGCATAGAAATATACACAAAGGCAAAATATGTATTTGCAAACAGAAATGATTTACATGTTTATTTACATATAGAGCAGGGGATTGATATCCATGTGACATGTCACATTCTGCTTCCAGGTCTCAACAGACAGATGAGAGCTGTCCACTTGTGGTCAAAACAGTCCCAATAACACAAACAAAGTAAATTAAGCTACAGTAGATCAACAACTCTCTCGTTTTGTGAGGTAAAATTTCTGTTTGTTGTCGAAGGAGTCTGGTGGCTTTGAAGAGAGCATAGATAACGGCTTCAGTTCCCGGTTTGAAAGAGCTTTCTGATGGCAAGGGAAAACTGTGAAAATATTCTCAATAGTGTATGTTTAAGCCAATATAGATTTTTTTTAGGTCGGCCTTTTCCTGCAGCTAAAATACTTTGAGCTGCTGCCCAAATCCACAGCAGTACATTGCTTAGCTTCCATGCCTGTCCATGGATAAGTAGCTCATATAACCCCACCTCCTCAGCATATCTGAACTATACCTTTAAGTGTTGGGCAAGACATTTTGAATTTGGCAAGTCAATATTTGAACAGTAAGGAAAAATATCTGTGTATCAACCTTGGTGGCACTAGCTCAAACGTAAATCACATTGCTGTAGCTTTAAATGCTATTGTTTCCCTTCTTCTGGTTGTTTTGAAGTGGGCTAAAATTAGCATCTGTTGTGGTTCTGTCTAATTTACTGATGAGCTATCAGCCATTTCCCACAGGAAAAGTCTTAACGAGTATTTAATTAATGACACTGATTAATTTGGTGGAAGAAAATCTGTTTCATGGATCAGACAATGAGATCAGACAAAGATGTCTGTAGTTGTTTCTTAGTCCTTGTCTCAGTTACTCTCTCTGTGTTTTACACACATACATTTATTTCAATTTATTAATTGCGTGTTTTAAAAACGGTCCTGTGTGAACATTGCCTCTGTAGAAACCCAACATGTCTCTGTGATGTTGTTTGGCTCAATTAGCGATCAACTAGCGTCAGTTGGTTCCACAATAAAACTTACTGTTAATTTAGCATTTTGTCTCTTTTCAGATTGCCAACACAGTGTGTAATCAGGGTTGGGCGCGGCAAATAAGTCAGCATTGCAGACCATCATTATTGTGTGGGTGATTGTCTGATGCTGCTGAGGTTTATTTCCTCCTGTCTGGTGTCAGAAGATGGACAACTTTGAACTGAAGGAGATATGGATCTGATGACTCTGTCTCTGCTCTCATTATTATTACGCGCTATCTGCTCTCTGTTAACTTGATTTGTGTGTGAGTTCAGTCCATATTTTTTAATCTGAGTTGAGTTTGGCTCAGTGATGTGATGTCTGCGAACGAAACGCTGCTTTTATTGTTTTGTTCTGCCCAAATTTCACCACCTGCCCTACTGTAGATCAGCGCCAGGCTCCTGCTCACATAAGCACTCTGCGGTGTTTTTGCCTCCTCCTGTGGCTGTGAGCAACAGCAGTATCAGCAGCAGCAGCAGGGGCTGCATAATGCACACTGTTAGACTGAAAACACACCAAACATGCTCTTGACATTACATTTTATCCAAGATGTGTGTGTAGGCAGGTGTGTGTGCATAATGCTTAATCAATTGGATAGTAACTCCCCTAAAAAAGGATTAAAAAACAAACAATGAGCTGCTCTTTTAAGTGGCTCTTGGAAAGAGCAGCCATGATGTTGGTTTTGCATTCGTGTTGTGGCTTTTGCATTCGTGTTGTGGCTTTTGCATTCGTGTTGTGGCTTTTGCATGCGTGTTGTTGCTTTTGAATTCGTGTTGTGGCTTTTGCAGTTGTGTTGACCCTTCTGGCGACGGTAGGAGTGTACCATGAGATCCGGATCCCACCAAAGAGCCGTAATTCTCTTCAGTAGTTGGGCTGAGTTGAGTCAAGTCGAAATATTAAAATCGTTCTAGGCCATTTCTGACAACCAAGCCACCACCACTACCCATCAGTGTAAATTAAAACCAGCTTGGGATTTATTCAATTCTTAGTATGCAAGTACTGAGCAGGTGAAAACAGCATCGTCTTCACACGGAAGTCATGCCCTTAAACCACAGTGAACTTTTAGCGATCAAAACTCATATGGCGGCCCTACATGAACAATTTTATTTACTTTCAACAATGAATGGTAAACACAGTTTTGATGCTTCTGACATTTTTCTAATGTTTGTGAGGTGCTTTGAGGTGGATCATGATATGACGCTGTGTGAATCGTGAGATGAGTGGGCACTGAACCTGCTGTGATGTCTTGATTATGGGACAGTCTTGGATTACTTGACCAAGCTGCTGTCTGCCCTGTGATGCCTATCTACTAATGAACAAGAAGAGGCAAACACAGTAATAGCCTATTGAACTCCAGAGGGCTGTCTTTACTGCTGCTGCAACAACCAGTCTGTCGGGTCAACAGTTTGTTGGTTTCTTGGCAGTGAGGTAATATTTCACAGAGATGACATCTGTGACTCACCATTTATGGGATGCTCTCAATAAGAACATAACCCAAATAACCTAGGGATTGTTTAACATTTTGGGAAACATAGACACACTTATCCACTTTCTTGCTGAGAATTTAATGAGAATATCGATACTACTCTCATATCTGTTCATGAAGATGGAGCCATTAAACAGTTAGCTTCGCACAATTCTAGTCAGACTTGACTTGTTTGTTCCAAGGTAGAAACAATCTTCCTACAAGCAAGACCAGCAACATCACTAAAAGTATAAAAACAAATCATGGTTTTACAGGGGGTTATGGGCCATACCAGTCTTCACTGGTTGCATGAAAACCTCATGAGGACAACAACGGTGTTGGTATGGTTTAAACAAATGTGATACAACATGCTAATTAGTGAGTTGTACCAACGCATAAGGCACCTTTGAACGTGGCTTTTAAATCCAACAGGTTTTCAATTGTAAACTCATCAGAGCAAGTTCTTCCTGGTGAATGATCTTGTAGTTGGTGTCTCCTTGTTGCGGGTCAGTGCTGATAGTGTGAAAGCCACAATAACTTCAAGACTCCTGACACAAGTTGACAAAGGTTGAGCAGTTTGAACAGCACGGCAAACTGACGACTTTGAATGTCTTTTCTTGGGAACTTTATTTCACCATCTCCTGGCTCCAGCTTTATATTTAATGGACAGGCATGACAGTTATATTAATATTCTCATCAAACTCTTAGCAAGAAAGTTAAAAAGCCAACCCGTTCTCATGTCAGCTTGTCACAGACAGACGCTTTATCAGGACCACCAAATGACTATGTTTATAACACAGCTGAAAGGATGCATGGGACATAACGGGACATGAACCGCAGCCTTCAGGGTTAAAGTCATGTGATGTTTGACCCATCCACCACCCGACCTCTTCCCTACGTGGACTTTGTCAGCTCTGCGGCACTTACTCTGAGTTTACAACTCGGCGTGTCTCATACAGACACTCACGGCACATATCGGTATTTGGCGCCCTGGGAAAAAGAATCGGCTGAATACTCATATTGTTCAAAATGTCAAACATTGTCTTTAAAAATAAAAATCACTAAGAAATGTCCTGTCTGTCAGAAAAGAAGAGCATGTTTGTTGGCGAGTATGTGTGTAGATTAAAGAGGCAGAGTCTCCTGCAGCTTCTAGATCCCATCTCACAAAACCTCTGTTGACTTAAGGAAACCAAACATGATGCACACAACCTGAGACAGGAAATACTCCAGAAATAGTAAACTAACCCACCAGGTTGACATGAATCCTCATGAGGAATGACCACTTGACAAAACCTATTTTAGGTTGCTTCAGCTCCTCTCAAATTGAATAATTCATTCTGCCTTTTGTGAGGGACTTATCATGCAAAAATATGACATTCAATGTATATGGGCATAGAAAAAAAAGACTGGCATTCAAAGGGAACATCCGAATAAATGAGCCGAGAAACATAATGTATGATTCTATATGCTGCATCAGGGGTCACTAAATGGCTTGATGAGCACGGAAATAATAATCTTCCACCTCAGATGACCAATGAAACCAAATCTTACGCAATTAGAAGTAAAGTGCACATGGTCTGACATATTTATGCTCATTACACACACAACTATCCATGCACATTCACAAGGGACTAAGATATAATTGCAAGTAGTTATACTACTACTTCTATTACGACAGGATCATAATCAAATGCTTATTCAAGTGATCATTTGATGAAGTCCTATTAAACTCACTCTGGGCTCCAACTTTATCAGAGAGAAACATAGTTTGCACTCTCTCTCTTGCCCACACTTTACTGTGAACATAATGAAATGATAATTGATTCATTATATTACAGCCACACATCCCTGTCTCAGTAAACTTTGTATCTCCTGTTTCCTTTTATTATTATTATTGTTACAGAAACATGCATGTTTAATTTTCATCCTGCATCATAGCAAATGCATAGCCAAACCCTAATCAGAGAGAAACAGAGCGCATCCTCCTGACAGATCCTGATAATGAAGGCCGGACAGATGCATAATAAGACACTCTGTAACTCACGCTTGTTGTAGTTCTTTTTTTTTTCTCCAGCACAGATTTTTGTTTTTGAGCAGGATGACAGTAATACAATCCTGCCACTGCCTGAAGAGAGGTTGGAGGAAATCTGACTGTCACTCCTTCACCATGTTGTGGGAGTGACAGTCAGATGTCCTCCAACCTCCTCTCAAAAGAACGCTGCACATACATACAACATTTTCTTTGCATTTTACAGGCACACAACTGTGTAATGACATGCAGCCTGAGTATATAAACATGAGGATTAACAACTGGTAGTATATAATAGGTACAAGGCACAGCTAAATGAAAAATAGGGCATAGGCCAATTTAAATGTAAGCTGATGTGATGGACAGATGTTTAGGGAATATTATATCAGATATAATGATTCATGTGAAGAGTAAAATGAATACAGTAAAATTAAATAGAATTTACTAGAACAAAGACATTCATGTAGAACCTGATTCAAATTTATCCCCCCACTCAAATGTGTTTCTTATTTCTAGTTTAGCTGGATGTTTGAGCGTCACTGTGCAGGATGATGTATGTGCAGAGTTTGACACTAGAAGGTCGTCTTCTGGTCTGACATCTGGTGTAGGCGGAAAGATTTCTGTGATCACATTGTAAGACATGTACGCACAAGCTGGTCCAGTATGTTTATTTCAAAAGTGTTATGTCCCATATCACATTTTCGCTCCCAACTCAGGAACTTTTTAAATGTGCAGGGTGGGGTTGGGTTTCAGGCAACAAAACAACTTGGTTAGGTTTTGGACAAGACTGTTTGGGTTGCAATAAGCATGTTTGTTACTGAGGAAGAAGGTAAGTTACTTAACTTTAAAATAAGGACATAGAAAGCAGTCTCCTGTGTGAAAGCCCTGTGTTTGTTTGACCCATCCATCCACTCCGACTTCGCCCCTTTGTTGACTTTGTTGCTCTTTATGCGGTAGGTGCTAGATCGTCGTTACCAAACAAGGTTACGGAACGCAAATGGCATACTGCGCAGGTGTCAAAACTTAAGCTAGCAACTAGCTCGTTATTAAAGGTTAAGGTTAAGGTTAGGTCAAAAGACAGGATTGGAGGTTACATGTCGTTACTGAGTCCCGTCTACATGTGTAATGAATTATAAAGTTGCCGCGGTTAGCCTCATATTTATTAACTTCAATGTCGGGTTGTAGCAGGGTTCAAATAACCGTCTGTGTGTTGACGTTAGTGCAGGATCTACCCCCGCAGACTTTGACACTCTTTGTATTAGCTCATCTCACAGCCCTGCAGATGATCGTACCCGCTGGACATGTGACACGGGCATACTGAAGGCATTAACACTTCGACATGATTCAGCAGACGTTAATCTTGCTACCACGTAATGCTGTAGAGAATAATTATGAGGCCAAATAAAGCAATAATCTACTTCATAGTACTTGTGTTGACCACATAACTGCCTCCATGGCTGGTGCAGAAGGCGGTTAACGATTGCTTGGTGTTGACATTGCCGAGTAGGGTGGGTATGATCTAGCACCTGCCTTACTCTGAGCGTCTATTGCAACTGACTTTTTCATTAAAAGCCTGGTGCATCTCATACAGACACTACAGGGTGCCTTGAATAACTAGTGAGAACTGGTTAATCCAGCAGTTAAACTTTTGTAATGAATGACATATGCATATTCATACATTTTGGATATCTCAGTGAGAGAATGGAGTAGATTTCATGTTAAGAATTTGTATTTATGTATAAACTATGTTTAGGGTATTTTTTATGTATTAATTCATGCCTGAAGGGAATCTTTCATGCCAGTATACTTTTTTTTATATGTTATGTGTCTTTGATGTCAACAAGTTATCTATTTGATTTATACTTTTTCTAAACTCAATGCATTAGTGTTGTTTTCATCGTGTATCTCAACCAGGAAAAGATAAAAATTGAAATATCTTGGAACATAGCATATTCCCCCAACATTAAAGATCGTCTGATGAATGAATAGCTCCTTCGTCCCTCCTTTCTTCTTCTACTTCTTCCTCTCTCATTGCAGTTCGTCCACCTCTCATCACCCTTTTTCTCCCTATCTTCTTCTCTCTTTCAAACATTTTGTCCCCTTTGAATTTTTTTCTCCTGTCATTTTCTCTCTTGCCAACCTCTTTTTCTCCTCCTTCCTTTCTCCATTTACTTTTCTCCCTTTTAACCCCTATCATTCTCTCTCCTCCTACCTCACATCCTGTCACTGCTCTTTCCCCATCTTCTTTATCCTCTCTCATCTCTCTCTGATTTACATCCCTTCCTCTCTCCCTCTCCTTCTCTCTGTGATGAAAGAGGGAGTTTTGAAAGAGAGAGAGAGAATCAGAGGAGGAGGTTGAAGGGGAGGGGTGGGATCCTATAAGAGTGGCTGCTTCCAGACTCCACGTAGCCAGAAAAACTACGCTGAGACTGAGGGAAGGAAACATATAAGCTGACGAACCTCAACCTGCACCCGAGGGACCCCTTGATAGGCACCCACAATCTCACCCCGACACAGGTAAGAAGCCCCTGTGGAGAAGAAGGCAGATCTGAATTGGCCTGACCTCTGACCTCTGATGCAGAATGTTTTGCGTATTTCAGGTATAAGTAAAGACATTTCGTTGTATTTGTTAAAAGATTGACAGGCAGAAGTCACACTTTACCGATAGTGATGACATGATTTTACATCCTTTTACCTCTTTACCTGCTGCTTCTAATATTGGTTATGTAGAATATTTAGAGAGCAAGAACTCAAATGTGAATATCATTTTAGTTAAACCTAATTCAACTGAAACAATTGGACAAAAGGGAGGGGAAAGGACATGTCGGTAAGATTTTCTCACTTGTCTTTCATCCACTCCTGCTGTAGGGTCCCAGGTTAACTGTTGCAGCTATTGTCGCCGTGCTGTGACCCTCTGACCCTTGATTGCTCGTAATGACACTGATCTAAGAATTAAATCTTTATCTACTGTCGACAGACAAGTCAGGATAATGTCTCAGATCACTCTAGGTAACAAACCACCAATCGTCTGATGCATCAATGCATCACCTCCAAAGGAGCAACTCTTACGACCTACAATACTCCCGCAAGGTTAAATACTATGTGTTTGAGAGGGTTAAAAGCATTAGGCAACGGGGATTTACACACTACACAGAGCACGAGGTGTTGATGCTCCATTTGAGGACTACACGCCATTTGTCTCAAGAGGCAAAGGTCATAAATAGTTGGTTAATCGTTAGAATCTTAGAATCGTTAAGGTCTGATTAACTGCCACGCTTTGATGGGTTTCATGAATGAAAGGGCGCTCTCTGCAGAAAGCTACTGCGTGTTTGTGTTTACGCTGTAGCCAGAGTAATGAAAGTTAATTTGGGTGAGTGCACGTTGATTAATCAAGGTCAGATTTTCTCAGGCTCACTTCATTAGGCATTCGCCTGAAGGTAACTGCCTGAGTCATTATTCTTGACACATTTTGATTTTTTAGCCCCGCCAGATTCAGATTATCAATAAAAATATTCTAAAGGTTTCATTTATGACCACACAACTGAATAATTAGAGAGCATGGGGTACGTTTAGACTGATTCCACTATTATTTTAAATATTGATTTACTGTAAATGTAGCGGTGTGGAAATTTATACTAACAAAAAATATGAATAAATCTCAGGTTAGTTTTGTTGTTGACATTCAGAACCCCGCAGTAAATAAACGCTCAGTAAATGAAGGGGGGGAAAAGGTTAAAGATGTTAATGTAAATAGATTTTATTGATCACATATAAAGCATCTGGCGACATCGCAGAGCCCCGTGCTCCCCTCTGATTCTTCCAAGGTTGGATTGATGGACAAATAACAGGCTTAATGTAACAGGTCAGTCATTTTTATTGAGGAATATATTAAATCACATTATCTTAAAACCTTGAGATCAATTGATTCTTTGTAATGATTTGGAATTAAGATTTTGTAATGATTTTGAGATGATAACTTGAATTATTAGTTGAACTTATCATTATTAGTAGTAGCAGCAGCAGCATTGATACTAACTATTAGTGTTATATTCCTCATGCCTTTAGGCGTTTATGTGTAAAACTCATTATTAAGTGTTTAAAAGAAAGGTTACAGGAAATGATTATGACGTTAATAAACTTTTGGGTGTAACGTTTTTCCACGTTTATTAATCAACACAGTGTTTCTGTTTGGCCTGAGGCTCACTTTTCTTTTGACCTTGAAAGAAACTCCACAAACAAAGGCATTGCTTGAAACTGGTTACTTTAAGTAAAACTATTACATTAAAAGGCACTTTTCTCCACCACTGGGGATAACAGATTTGAAAGCGCATGTATCTGGTTCTAATTGTCCGAGTAACAAAAGCTTCTGTACAGACAGCACTCAGGCTGAAGCGACGTGGTTTTGAACTGAATCATGGGCTGCTTTCTCATACTTTCAGGCAGAGCAGTCCTGTGACTGCAACAGATTTGGGTAGATGTAGAATGTATTTGTTTTCAGATTAGCTTTGTATTATGTTGTGGCATTTCTGCATTGGTCAGCTGAAACAAGGCAGGTAATGTTTTCAGTCGGCTGCACAGACAGAGGGAACAGAACGCAAAGCAAATCATAAGTCTGAGGGTTTCATGTTTAAAAGTTAAGAGCCATAACTTCTGTTGAAATTGAAGCTGTGATATGTAGCTGATATCAGATGGATACACATCAGAGATAAAGACGTCAGTCACACCAGCTGTTGGCAATGAACATCCATTGTGTTGGATAGATGGCAAAAACATAAAAGAGGCGACGATGACATATGGAACTGAGAAAGAGTGGGAGACGAGATTTTAGCACCTACTATAGTAGAATTTAAAACAAAAAATGTTTGAAATATCGAACTCTTGTGAGCCATTCGGTGCAAGTCTCTCAGAGACAATGGGCTACGTTGTCTTTCTATTTCAACACCAGGCTGGAAGAAGACTATGAGAAGCCTCGATAAAGCAACAAGACAAGTGGTTTATTGAGGAAAGAGTGCCATTTCCTTTGTTGTTTTTCTGTAAATCGATGAAGAGTGAAAACATATGAGCGGAAAGAAAATAATTAATTCCTCTTGCAAATTCAAACCACACTGACAGAGTATATATAGAATAAAGACAGATCCATAGAGTATGTGGTGTAGTGAAATAACGCATAGAAGAACCAATGTCAGAATAACAGAAAGTTCTCCTGTTTTTCATACAGCATAATGTGCGAGTGCAGTGGGCTGCACGACAACAGAAGTAAACCAGGAAGAGGGAGCAACTTTCATTTCAATTAATGTACGCCATGTAGGAGTTAGGTATCCTGTTTTTTAAAAAAAACATGTTGGTTAAATGATGAGGTACACTCGTTTTAATCTTGAGATACCCAAATAAATACTTTTAATTAGCATCAAATTTGGTGCACACTACCAAAGCTAGCAAATGACTGAGTGAGCCAATTGGAATGCAGCCATTTACATTAGTTGCACTTGTATTCGATAAAGCTTTAATATAAAAAAACAAAAAACATTATTTTTCTTATACTGTCTGAATATACCTGTATGAACTCTCTGACTGAAAGGCTCCGTTTTCACGCCCGTCTCTTTAAGACCCCCCTAAAGAGACAGTCTGCTCTGATTGGTCTTCTGCATTTGAGCTGTATGCGTCTCTGCACGTCATTGCAACGAGGGCAACGGTACTGTAGCAGCACTTTCTACCTCTCATTTAAATGTACAGTTTCTGAATACGGGCTGTGTGCATTTCTCAGTGGATTCATTTGTCTTCACATCTCGACCTGCTTTATGATAAAAAAATCACATGGAAATCTCACTTTTTACAATATAAGACTTTATTGAGGTGCAGCACCATTTCCATAGCCACGCGTCTTTTCTCCTCGGTATCAGTGAATTTGTTGGTTTCCTCCACAACACATGACACCATTCTCATTCATAGGGTGGATGGGGATGGATCACAGGTCACACGGCATTGTGTTCAGCTCAGGTGGATGCACTGAATTGGCTGTGAATGTGGAGTGGAGTTAATCTGAGGTTGCAATGTTCCTAACGCAGCATGGTCCCTGTCCATCCTTTTGTGCTGCGAGGATTTCACAGGTCCTTCTTCATGTCTCCCCTTCCTCTTTCTCCCTGTCTGTGTCCATATCAAAGGAGAACTGATTCTTGTCATTTAACTGGAATTGTGCGGACAGAGATATACATATTATTTTGCTGTTGTCAATTACATGAATGTTCTTATGGCACAGGAAACACGTCAGAGCACAAAAGTCCTGGCCTTTTTTCAGCCTCCATGATTTTTTTTCGCAAGTGTCAGTTAGATCCACACTACATACTTCAGGGCGGCCGGTGGCAAAGTGGTTAGGGCAGGCTGAAGGTCTTCGAGGCAGCGTCCGTGAGTTCAACTCTGACCTTGCTGCATGTCCACTACCTCTCTCCCTCTCATCCCATTTCATCCCAGTCCTATCTAATAAAAGGCTTGAAAAGTGCCCAAAATATGATATTTACAAAAAATACATATTTCCTCTTTGCAGTCTAGTAGTGAAATAACGCATAGATAAACCAATGTCAGAAAGTTCTCCTGTTTTTCATACAGCATAATGTGCGAGTGCAGTGGGCTGCACGACAACAGAAGTAAACCAGGAAGAGGGAGCAACTTTCATTTCAATTAATGTACGCCATGTAGGAGTTAGGTATCCTGTTTTTAAAAAAACATTTTGGTTAAATGATGAGGTACACTCGTTTTAATCTTGAGATACACAAATAAATACTTTTATTTAAAAAATCCAAATGCTTTTAATTAGCATCAAATTTGGTGCACACTACCAAAGCTAGCAAGTGACTGAGTGAGCCAATTGGAATGCAGCCATTTACATTAGTTGCACTTGTATTCGATAAAGCGTAAGAGATAGAAGTAGTGATAACTCATAATACATAAATACCAGGGGGAAAAACAGAGGACAAGTAAATGTCAAATTTGTGATAGTGGTAGAAAAGAAAAAAACAGGGCATCACCTCATCTCAAAACAAAAACAAAAAAATCAATATGAAATGAGTTTGCTGTGCCCCCCGTGTAAGTGTGCGAGCACACCTCCCGGCCATTAATTGACCTTAAGTGATTAGGTGCAATGAGAAGGGAAATTGATTTAACTTAGCGCATCTGCCTGTAATGGCTTCAGCGTGTAGTTTACTGCGTCACACACAGTCTGACTGACAGGGGGCATCTACTAAAAGCACTAAAGGTTTCTTCGATACGTCAAACCACCCCCTCTGCAGAAACATCTGTGAGGTGACTTGACCTCTGACCAGGAGACAAGGAGCAGGATCATGAGGAACATTGTTCCTCATGCAAGAACATTTTTGTATTCTTCACTGAACTTTCTCTTACTTTTTGTTTTCCGGTGTGTTTGTGAGTGCAACGTCAGATTCAGTAAATGTTCCTAAGATAACTGTGTAAATGACCTGCTTTAAACATGATGAATACCACCTGTGCGTAAATGAGCGCGCCTTCATGAGAATTAAGGCTCTGCGTACTGCTGCGTACTGCCTCATATGTCTTATTCAATTCTTTCGGAGATCCATAAAGGACAGTGGATTATGTTAACAGTTTCAGCAGCGGAGTTAAGGGATCTGATGAAGCCAAGTAATGGGAAAAAATAACAAGTGCTGTTTTTGGCGTATCACCTGAAAAAAAGAAGTGGTCCAATATAAATGTTCGCACCAATTCCTACCAATTCAAAATACGAGAAAATTGGTGAATGCAGCAAGTTTTCCTAAATCACTCGATTGCTTCTGCATTACATTCAGTTTTTGTGACATAAAATAGTAGGGAAGCCCTTTGTGAACTTTTTTGCTAATTGTGGAAGTAGTTTTGTCACGTTTTGTATGTATGTGTTAAAAGACAAAGAGTGAGAAAGTGTACGGGGGAGGAGGTGGGAGAGTAAGCGCATGAATGGGTGAAAATGAGATGCAAATTAGAGGAGGAGAGAGGTAATGACGGATAAACCAGTAGGTAGAGGGTGTGTGTAGGCATTTACACTGACCGTTAATATATAGATTGGATATTGTCAATCAGTGTGATAAGATACAGGTAATATAGATCTACTGGCCCGGAATGTGTCACCTTAGTGACCACCCTGCCATTTTGCCAGATAGCTATCAATATTAAAACAAAGAGTACAATGTATTTTGAGTGGGCCTGAGACAAGCTGTCAATCACACGGACTTTTCTGACAGTTAAAGTAGCTTGCTGTCTGGCTCCAGGCAGAAGACTAAATAACATTTAATTACCTGTCAAACTGACTCATCCACTCACAAAGGCAACATCATGAAGACACTCTAATTATTCAGTATTTCTTTGACAACTATTTTTTATTGGTGAAAGAAAAACATACAACATTTACATATATTTACATACCACCAGATTTTACTGTAAATAGTCAATATTTATTTTGTTTTCATTATTATGCTGGTTCTTTATTCGATAAAGACCCAATGTAGTAAAAAGGGAAATATCCATGTCTCCTTTTTTTTTTATCATAAAGCAGATTGAGGTGCTTTATAATTACTGTGAAAATATCTCTCATTTCCCTCTCCCTACACACACACACACACACACACACACACACACACACACACACACACACACACACACACACACACACACACACAGAAGAGAGAGACAATAACACACATTTTCAGTGGTTATTAACACACACACACACACACACACACTCATATATATATATATATATATATATATATATATATATATATATATATATGTAGACAGACAGTAGAAGAAAACATATGAACATTAATAGTAGAAACACAAAGTTACAAATATGAACCTGAAAACGAGCCTAATATTCCCTTCGAAGTGTTGGGAGCTATTGTTCTTCAGTTAAATTTAAAGCTCTTCAAATTAAAACTGCAGTTTATCAGGCCAGTATGCAGTTGTGCACAATAATTGTAGTGGTAATACTTACTCTTTATTAAATCATTAATTCTATAAGTAATTATAAGTTAATATTAGATTCATTCAGGCTTTTATATCTCAAAAGGTCATGGTGTGTCCAAATCTCCAGAATCATATAGAACGCATCCAAAAGTTAAAAAAAACTTTCAGCCAAGAAACATAGTACCGACATGAATTTGACAATATTGTGGTTATTACATTTAAGTGACGTAATAATCTGCAGTCGCATTTTAAAAATAAAGATGAGCTGCAAGACGGATGAACACTGCTCCTCCGTTCAACCAGGCGTGAATAATCCGGCTTTAAGTCTTTCTTCAGGCTGAGAGTAATTTATTTTGTACTTTCTGTTCTTGATGAGAAAATGGAAATAATGGAGAAAAAATGACGGTGCAAACAGTCGATAACACTGTGCGAGACTGTTGTGAGTTGTTGGATGACGAGACCATGCATTAGACCAGAACCAACATTTGAATGTTCCTGTAATTTTAACAGTACTTATTCATGGTTGACTACACCTTTAATCAACGACTTGAAGATGGTCATGATGTCAGTACTTTTTTCCCTTTAACCAGGCAAAGCTTGTTGGACTCACATTTACACACAGAGAGACTTTCCAATGAGACGGACTAGACAGTGTGACCATGTTTTCACTGTATGGTAAAGCACCACTCAATTTGCCTTTTTGGTACCAGTACTTTTCTCTTTTCATTTTCCACTTCAGATGGTACCCCCTAGGTGTTGGTGGGATTCTTAAATGATCGCCATAGCAACTTAGCATGAAACTGCCATGAAATCACCTTCAACACGACACTCAATGAATCCTTTTATCTGCAATTAAACAGAGGAATGTCTGCACTTTGCCAATTGTACATGTACATGGCCATTGGTATGAACAAAGACTGCTATTGTGGTAACTCGTCCATTTGAAAATCTGGTTTGTGCCATGAGTGACAGTTCTGGCCGACCAATCAGCAAGCCCGCCGCTACGCAGAACGCGTAGGGCCCCAAGGACCCGGCGGGGCCCCCCAAAATTAATGTTAATAAAATACGGCACTATAATTATTACATTTCAAAAATATATAAATAATTATGAACAGGCCCATGTTTTAATTGTGTACCCTATCCCCACTGGCTGCTGCTGGGGAAGGAGGGGAAGCTCAATTTTCCGGCCCACATCATAAATGTGTTGTATTTATATGTAAATTTTACTCCTCTTTCCTTTTCAAGAAAATTATCTGTGTGCACCAACTAGGCGTCTTTTCCAGGGACTTGACCAGTGTCCTCTCAATGGCAGCAGAGCTGGGCTGCTTAAACGGCCTTGGCCCAGCTGGAGCTGCTGCACTAGACTACTGTGAAGTGTGACTGCCTGAGAGTGTGAGTGATCGTGACGGGGGGACAAGCTCCGCAGCTGCCGCTGCTCGTTGGGGAAAGAAACCGCAGAGTGATAGAACAGAGTCGCCAAACACAACGCTAGTCGTTTTTTAACAAAGACAAAGTCTCTGGGGATCGGTAAAGTCTCTGGATCAGTTCAGAACAACGGAATGAAAAACCTGGAAAATGCTCCGGTGGATGTTTATTCTTAAAGATTGCTGATTCGCACATTTAGCTGTCAATCAAAAAAGGTTTCTGCCTCAGACAGCTCATCCAATCATCATGCAGAAGCCGAGCGTCCGGGCCAGCCCACTGCCCCATAGACCCCCAGAGACGCTGAGCGTCTGACTTTGTAAATCGCTGTGGAGATGAATGAGAAGGAAGTTGCACTGGTTACCTGTGATAAATAGCTGATTCTGAACTAAAGATGAAGGTTTTCTAGCGCGTATTTAGTCAATGAAATGTTCACACAGCAGTACATATTTCAACATTTTTTTTTTTTGGGGTGAAATTTTAGGGAAAGCTGAGCTTCCCTTGCAGTCTTAGAGCAATCACCACTGCCTGCACCTTTGGTTACCTTGAAGTGCAACTTGTTTGTCTCAAATGGCAAAACATCAGCAGGTAACTAGTTGAGAACGGATGACAGATATCACTGAGAAATATTCTATGGAAAGGGGTTCCGTGCATCTGAAGATGGTCTTTAATATATATTCTATCATCTACTGGACTGTAAGGCCTTCATCAGCAGTGCCTCAGTGCAGCACCAGACAGTAATGACTTAATTAACTGGTTTATTTAGTGGTTAATCAGTTAATTAAAAGCAGAGTAATTGGGTTTTAAAGGGCTCTCAAGAGAACCTTGCAGGCGTCAATAGAGGACCATAAATAAGATCAGTCGATGGAAAGTCCAATTTTTTAGTAATAGTTAATAGTTTAAATAGTTTTTAATAGAGTTTTTAATAGCACAGAGTACTTTACTTACAAGAGGACAGAAAACAGATAACAGCTATGGAGTACCTACCTGTGTGAATGTCCCATCTGCAAATAGTGAGGCTTGAGTGACTGAACTCAGGCAGGCTGTTTGCATTCGGTCTTGGTATGGACTGAATAGGAAATCGGAAATTTTAATCTTTTTCAGCAGAGAGGGAAGAACTAGGGCTGGAAATTTCGGACTGCTACTTAAACCTCCAATGACAGCTGTCAAACCATATTCTGTGGTTCTTATATTATGATTCACAAAGTCTAGATTATTATGACAAGATCATCCTCACAGGGGAAGATATTTCCCTGCCCTATCTGAACCCTTGCAGTGATTATATTTACATCTACTGTAAAAATGAGTGTTATCTTTGAATCCTAGTTCCTCGGCCCAACACTTTTGGTCCAGACTGAAACAGCTATTAGATGGATTGCCATGAATTTAGGTACAGAGATTAACATTTCTCAGATGACGAATTGTAATGACTTTAGTGATCCCCTGACTTTAGCGCCACCATGAGGTTGACATCATTGGTTTTGAGTGAAAGATCTTAACTGTTGAATGGATCTCCATGAAATTTGTTACACACATTAATGTCGCCCTCAGGATGAATTGTAATATCACTGGTGACCCCTTAAAGTTTGAATGTATTTTTTATTGCCAATGGCTAAACGAGTTGTAACATGACCTAAAACAAAAGCATCCCAGCATTTCTCGGTTGCCTATGACAGCCTGTGGTCTGACTTCTATGTGAGGGACTTGGGACACATTTTCCAGGAAAATGCACTAGGTTATGGTTAGGATCAGGGTTAGAGGGTAGTGTTAGGGTCTACATGGACCTGTTTGCCGGGGAGTTTGGCACTGATTGTGGAAAAAAATAACAGACCCGGGAACGTAGGACCCTTTCTGTGACAAGCGGGGAACATTGGACCCTTTTTTAAAAAAAGGTCTGCTTTTTCCCAGTCACATACAAAGCGGGGAACATAGAACCAAGGTAACATAGGTACGCTCCCATACATTCTGCAGCCAACAGACGGACCTAAGGTTGGTGGCTGGGCGCTGGGGCTGATGCTGGATAAGGGTCTGATTAAAATCCTATATGAAACAGTGACATGTGAAATATATTGTGGTTTTAGCCAGCTAATGTTAACTTATACAGTCAGCTAATTCATCCAGACTCCTGGGGCTGATTTGGTTGGCTTGCCATTTACAAATTATTTTCTATCAGCTAACATTATTAAACAACCACTGCCAGCTAGGTGGCTAACCTTAGCTTTCTTGCTTACTAACGTTAGCGTACAATAACCACGTATAAGGTTGGCCAGTTGGCTGTGACTTGGTCGCGCATCGAATCTGCTGTCAGTTGCTTTGTCTGATGGATTTGCAAACAGCTAGCGTTATTTTATCATAAATAATAGACCGTCAATGTTCTAAATATGACGGGAATTCATTTTACAGCATTCTTATCATGATGCAGGTCTGTCAAATTCAGTCTCACTGTGTTTAACACCTACGCATCCTCTGGCTATATCTCAGAAGACAACAGATGAGAAGATGTGAAGTCTCCTCATGCATTATCCTTAATGTTGGCAGCTTTTTGGAAGCCATGTCAGCACGAAGTCAGTGCAAGGAGGTTGGAGAATGAGATGCATTTGGCCAAATGAACACACCCAAGCTGTTTGTCTAAATCCACTGCCATCTGCCAATCTCGTCCCGCCCTTAGTTGTCCTCCTTATATTCCTGCCTAAAATGGCTGCGCTGCTCTTTTGTCCTTCACTGACAAACCCTTCCTCTTTCCTATCAGACTAAAGACAGACTTGACACACACATTTTTATTGTTTGCACACTAGAACACTGATTAATTTTGATTAGTATTGCAGAGCTGCCGTTTATGGGTAGTTAGAGTTTGGAATGAGCTGTCATTGCAATTACACTTTTATCAGTTTTTTAATTACTCTGAATAAATTCCAAATTTCTAAGACATTATAAAGTAGTGGTGTTTGATTGAAGACAAATTACTTTTACTTTCAGCTACGTCAGTTTAATAGATAAGGAAAACCTGCCGCTAAAAGATCAGTGTAGTAGTGGGTGTGAATTTGTATTTGATTGTGTCTACCAATGTACTGTATAGTAGGCTTACACAGTGTGCACATTAGTCACGTGTGAGAATGTATGTGTATGTGTGCTGCGTATGGTTGTGTGTTGTGTTATTTTGTGCATGTGAGTTTGAGTGTGTTTGTCAGCAACAAACAATGACTCAGTTCATTGCCAGAGGCATTAATTGAGGCATCAATTAATGGTTTTAACGAGTTTGTTTAATGAGATGAAAACTCTGGTTGTGTTTCTGACGTCACCAGACTGGGCTATTCCTGTGAGAATAAAGTCCACACATTTCTCTTTTGCCTTTTTTTCATTCTTTCTTTTTGTCACATTCTATATCTGCTGTGCTCTCTGTCTTTCTGTCATCAGTCTCACTTCCAGTCCCCTATGTCCCTCCTCTTCCCAGTCAGAGGCAGGGCCGCTGCTAAGCTTTCAGTATAAATAGTCAGAATGGTCATGCTCATCATCTGAATCTTCCTCCTGATGGTGTGTTACTCCTTGAACATATTTTAGCATTGACCCTGTGAATATTTTTGAAACAAAAAAATTTGCTAAATAAAAATACCAAAACATTAGGATTGTCTGATGACAAAAATATCATGTTGCACTACTGTTCATAATAGGATAACAAGCGACTTAAATTATTATACGCATCAGCTTAACTCTTCTGTTTATCGGCAAAGCATTTTATTATGTCATAGCTATCTAGTAGCCTTTGTATTTCACAATGATAGGAGAATTAGAGGAAACTTTTATATTATAGTAATTTAGTGTACATAGACAACATAGACAAATACCGTAAATATGGATGTACGCTAATCATACACATTAAACAAAACAATTATTGCATTTTGTAAATGACCAAAGGTGAAGATAACATATTTTGGCTTTCCATAGCTTTAGAACCCCAAAATACGGTATTGGTCCAACTAAACTGTGTGTTTATCTTGCCAGCATTCTGCTAACTGCATGCATGCCTATTTGAAGTAATGGATATATTTCATACATAAGCCCTAAATAAAAGTTCTGAAATAATTATTTTTCATTCATTCATTCATCTTCAACCTCTTGTCCCTGTCGGGGTCACGGGGTCGCTGGAGCCAATTCATATTTCTTGGTAAATCCATCTGCCCGTCTAATCTCTGGTCACTAATCATGAATAAGTCACAGAGTGTGGTCTTTACCTACTCTATATGTAAAGTGTCTTGAGATCATTTTTGTTATGATTTGGCACCATAAATAAAATTGAATTGAAATCATGTTGTGTCACCGTATGCAGAAAAGCTTTGGACTAGAGCAGTGCACTGTGCAGGACTGCTAACTGGAATTTTGTTGACTTCATGTACCCAATATCTGACAGTTGTCAACTGTCATCTTTGCAAACGTGCCACATGCATTTTGAAATCTAGATTATATCATTTTTGGCTTAGAGCTACATCAAATCCAACTGATATGTAACCTAGCCTAGCTTGCTGACGTTAGCTACGAGCTACATTAGCAAAACAATTAAACACGGACTTACCAGCAAGGGATGCACAGGCGTTATCTCTCTTCTTCTGTTTTTCAGCGCCCGATTCATGCTGTCTCTTACTTTATTCATGCCTCAACATTCACAGATGAATAAAGCAGGCTAAATATGGCTACTTCAAGTTCAGGCAGAAGGCAACAGAGCAAACTTCCATGCGCTAAGACAAGAGTCACAAACTTTTAAGGCTGTACCATTTCAGAGAAGGGGGGGGGGGGCTATTTTTATATATTAGTTAAAAACATCTAATTTGCCATAATTGAGTGATAGGGTACACAATCAAAAAAGACATAGGCTTGTTCATAATTAATCATATACTTTATTTTTTAAATGTAATAGATATAATGACATTTTTTATTAACCTTAATTTTTGGAAGCCCCCGCCAGGTACCCGCATTCTGCTATTCACTATTTTGGGAAATGTGTTTGCTTACTCTTCTTACCTAGAGACTGATGAACGTAATGGTATCAATAGACCTATTTATGGCAGACATGTTGACTCATCCAGTGTCCAATCTATACCACGATCCTGGAGCAAACATGTCTGCTGAGTTTTTTTTTTAATTCCAGTTTGCATTCAGTTCAGAAGTAGCTTTACAACGTCTTAGCTAAGCACAAAGACTTAAGCACAGGGAACAGCTAGCCTTGCTCTGTCAAAGATTCCATCAAATGTGTCTAATTAACAAATTGTGTATTCAAATTTACTACATATTGAGATGGAAAAGGACATGGCTTAACTAGCAGCCTAATTCTGGGGTTTAACAGGCAGGTTAACAATGCTTCTAACTGACAGACAACAACTGTGCTATATGGCTGCACGTAGGAATCTCAGAAGCCTGTGTACCACTGTTGTACAAAACTGAGGTGATTCTTGGATATGTTGGTGGCTAACTTGCTAGCTTATAAGACACAACATGTAAATTAAACACCTTAAGAGCTGGTGGAAGGTGTACTTTCTTTATTTCAATGAAAGTTACCTCTTTCGTCTTTGCTAAGCTAGCTCTCAACGCATCCTTAATGAATGCTAATTTGACTCTGCAATGAATAGCCCTGTGTGTACTTTTGAGTGTTATTTTTTTTACATTCATAAAGAGCTCTTTTCTTTTCATTTCATTTCCAAAAGTGTCATATTCTAACTTAAATTGAATAAACTACTTTGACACCTCCATCAGTGTTGAAAACCTTTAAATAGCAGTTCTTAGTGAGAGGTGAGACATTACACAAAGGGAAGAAAAATCCTGTTACATTGTTGGACTGAACATGTGAATTTGCTCTGTCTTGTGTTGTGCAGCAGACGGTGAGACTATGAAGACTGTGGTGGCTCTGCTGCTGCTCTGTCTGTGTGATCCTGGACAGAGTGACTGCCAGGCAGACTGCATGTCCTGCAGCAACATCCTGCCCAAACAGCTCAGTTTCAACACCATAGTAAGGAGTCCACGCACACACACACACACACACACACACACACACACACACACACACACACACACACACACACACACACACACACACACACACACACACACACACACACACACACACACACACATAGGGGAAAGTCCATTGTGTCCGCTGGTGTTAAAAACTGAAAGTGGAAAACAAATCACGCTGAAATATTAATTAGCAAATCATCCATCCAGACAAAACAGGACTACACTCTCACATACAACCCACACTAACAAATCCCTCCACTGGGCTCTTTTAATTTTTAATTTTGTGATAAAATAAGTGGAAACCCCTCACCCCACCTTCCTGTATTCACCATTTCTTCCCGTCCTGACTCAACAAATTACCCTTTTGGCATTTGAGTTTTAATTTGTTGTGGCTAAATGATTCCTGGGGATAGACGTGTGTTTCTTCTCTCAGTCAGCGCCTATGGTGGTTGTTTCTCTGACATATATTCAGACATAATGACATGTCTGTGTGTCATTATAAATTATCATTATTTTTTTTCCATCTTTAAAACTCATACTGCAACCTACGCCGTACAAGTTGTGCAGGTAAACCTTTGCAGGTGAACCCCTGCATGTCCGGCAGACACCAAAAATAACACGTCCTCCCGCATGTGGCACTATAATCGAGTTGAACGCGTTTTTTCCTCTCTGGATATAGGCCACTCCCGCAGAATCGCAATACATGCAAAACCTACTTTTTCGAACTCCTCCTAAGCAGATCAAGATGAAACTTGGCACAGATAATGTTTGGATGGACCTGATCAAAAGTTATCAAATTAATCATCTTAAAATTGTGCAAATTATAAAGAAACAACTTCCTGTAGATTACAGTCAAAACAGGAAGTGTTGCATATCTTTGCAATTATTAGTCTGATTAACTCGAAACATGGATAAGGACTTCCCAATACCCCTTTGAGGTATCGCGCCAAATTTGACGTCAATCTGCCATAAGGTGGAGCTGCTATGCAAAATTGAGCAATTTGTAAATGCTACAAAAAAATGTTGAATCTATTTTTTCAAATACCAATACTTTGTTTGTCAAACTCCTCTTTGTGATGCCCATGGACCTGCAGGTCTGAATTGCATCACCTCCGTCGGTTGCAGGGCCCTAGTTGATCGGGGGGCTCGGACCCCGTTGATACCTGCTTGTAGGTCTAGGTTTTTTTTTTAGAATTCTGATCTTCTTTTGCATATTCTAATTTTCTCCTCTCTTTTATCTCCATTGCTCCTTCTGGACAAGACTGGCTGAAAGGCATTTTACTTGTAATCAATAAAAGACCAGAGCCTTTATGATACGTCTGCTTCAAGGAAAGAGTAGATGATGCTCAAAGCAGTGGAGTTTTCAAAGGAAAGATGTTCATGCATAGAATCAATCTTCAGTCTTATTCTGACAGATAAGTTCAGTCACATAGTAACACACACACACAGACACATGCCCATTGAACCAGTGGAAGATGTGGTGATAAGAAAGCTAGAAATCCAATCGATCTACTTTTCCATATTGGATTTTATGTTGTGACTTTCCACTCCCCAGGCAAACCACTGCTTTGAATAACACTGAAGCATGTTCAATTAGTGTTTTATAAGCAAACTAGATTTTTTTCTCACTGCAGACATATTTGCAACAAAGTTGTATAATTACATAACCCTAATAAATGACAGCAGTACTATGCTAACGAGGCTCATGTTAACTTCTAAATTGCTAGCAAACAGGCCCGTAACATAGTGCCTCTCCTTATGTGTTGCGTTAGATGTAAATATGTGACCTGGACTTCACTGGGTGAAACGCAGCCTTTCCTAACTACTGTAGGTGTATGTAGACCCACCACAAGCTCACAGCTTTTGCCTTTCGAGACCAGTTCTCTCGGGCAATGCGACTCCACTCCGAACACTGCTTGGGTGATGCTTACATCAATCCAGGTGGTCAGCACACTATTCGATGTTGTTGGTCAGTTTAAAAGGTGTATATACAGCCCTTCCATTCTTGTGTGTGTGAGAAGACCACTTTCTCAGTTTTTCTTTCTGTCAAAATGTCTTGTCTCTGGTGTCTTTCTCTTGGCGTCTCCGACCGAGCTCCAAAAGTTTCTAAACTCTCCATACAGGTGATAATGGCAAAGTCCAAACATCACCACCCAAAGTGTGGTGTCAGGGTTAAACCCTGCTACCTACTGCCTGCCTAACCATCCACATATCTACAAGACATTTATTAAAATAAGCATACACATAAGTGTATTTTGGTGTACCAGCTAGTTGGTAGCTATATCTACATGTACTTATGCAGGTAGCTTTCATTTTATTGGCCAAGGTTTTAAAAGATCCACATCAGACACTATGCCCATACAGTTTAATTAGTGGTCTCGGAAGGCAAAAACAGAGTAATTTCATTTACTTCACATCCAAAGGTTAATCTAGTGATAAGTTCAGAGTCCACAGCCTTGCTACTGTGCTTTAAGCCATATATTAACTGCTTACAATTAAACTGTTAACATGCCAATGTTCAGCTGGTATATAATGTCCACCATCTGAGTTCAGTATATAGCAACATATGCTAATCACAAAGGATTTCTGAGGCTTATAGAAATGACAGTAGTTTTGCAGGTAATTGGTTAAATTCTGATCAATGCATTGGACTGACCAACTAACTGTCATATACATACACTGCCATCTCCAAACTGTCTGTTTAAGGATATGAATAAACTGACTTGAAGGCAATCTTTGGTCTATGTCTCTGTCAGGTGTGTCTCACTGAGTGCGAAGCCAACATCTCCCCAGCCTTCTCCTGGGACTTCTGTCGTAAGGTGCTGTCGTCGCCAATTTCCTCCATTAGTGCCATGCGCAAAAGATCTCAGGAGGAAGTGGAAGCACTGTTTCCTGAGGAGGATGAGCAGGTAGATGGAGGTTTGTTGATGCCCTTTGTATTGCAGAGGTACGATCATGTGACCCGGGCACTTGGGGTGGACGAGAGGGCTCTGGGTGGCAAGGGCAGTCAGCTGAACACTGCTTACGGTTCCCAGAACGCCCTGTCTCTTGAGAATGAGTATGAGGAGGAGGCAGGGCAGGAAGAAGGGGCTGCTGACATGGCAGCAGGAGGACAGGGTGATGTAGGGCTGAGTGTCTCCAAGAGGTTTGGCGGCTTCGTCAAAGGGAGGCACGGCTACAGGAAGCTGATGTCTCCAGGAAGATCGTACCAGAAGAGGTATGGTGGTTTCATTGGCATTCGGAAGTCAGCCCGCAAGTGGAACAACCAAAAACGTTTCAGCGAGTTCCTGAAAC
This sequence comes from Echiichthys vipera, assembly GCF_963691815.1. NCBI lineage: Eukaryota > Metazoa > Chordata > Actinopteri > Perciformes > Trachinidae > Echiichthys > Echiichthys vipera. The sequence continues at coordinate 11,371,869 of NC_139826.1, forward strand.
AGTATCTGGGGATGAGCACTAAGGCCACCGAGTTCAACAGCGTGTCAGAGGACCTCACCCAACAGAATGAAGTTTAACAGAGCTCACCTTTACACCACTGAAATAAAACAATTATCTGATGTATTTTCACTGATGTTGTTTTGTATTTCACCAACATGTCAAACTTTAACTGGTGTCACCAAAGTTGACCCATTGAATCCAAGTAATTTACCAAAAAGTGAAAGCTAAGCCTATAGTCTAAGACTCCCATTGGAGGCCTCTTTGTCTCAAGACATACGAATTGCTGTTAATTATGATGTAAACTATTTGCCTTTAATGATCAGCTTAATCCTGCAGAAATGTTGGCTTTCCTAAAAACAGCTCCTTCTGAGATGAGACTCTATTATCCCTGGCATTTTACAGGGCCCTGTCCTGCTCCGATCTCCCATTCAGTGTCCCTTGTGGGATGTACTGAACGATCATGTTTCATTTTGTTTCCTGCCCATACACTTATCTGAGCTTTGAAGGAAGCTTAACTTTTGGGAATTCTTGGTAGTGCTGCAGTGCTTGGCAGTAAAGCGAAATATAGGATTTATTTAACTGTTTAATGTAATCTGCTAGATTAACATTGGCATAAATATTGCTTTTCTGATTCCCTGTATTATATGGTTTATTTTACCAATTCATTTCATTGCTGGTTCTCCTGTAATAAAAGCCTGTGGCTTTTGGGGTTTCATTAATGCTGAAAGTGTATAAGAAGTACGGGACTGCTCTCTTTATTATACTACCATCTTGTGCCAAATGCAGAACTCGGTCTCTTTTAAAGGACAATACCAGTGTTTTTTTTTTCTTCATGTTTTGGCATTATGGTTAGGACAATGTTTGCAGTAATATAAAGTGTATGTGATTTGTGGTAAATAACTGAAAAAATGCAAAAACACAGCTAAAAGTCATCAACTTATCACTGTGCCAAAGCCTACCTGAGACAGGGCAACTGATGAAAAGATCTCTCTTTCAATCTTGTGCAATAGTGAAGTGAAAGACTACACAGCAGCAAAGCGCTCAATATCCATGCATATGTGCTACTGATCTGTCTGCCAAACTGATGTTATGTGCAAGTGAGTATCATCTCCAACTGGCTCTTGTGCTCAGATGCCAGATTTCTTTATGTACAAACAATATTTGGTATATATATATTTCTCTTCAAACTGTAATTGTGTGAAATGTTACCTACTATGAGAACTTGTACATAGCTGAATTTAAACATGTCAATAAAAATAGTTTCACTATTTCCTTTGTGGCTTGTTACGCAGCAACTGATTCTGTGTCTTGAGGTGTTTTGTTCTTTTAGTATTTCCAGCACCAGTAATGGGGGTGGGTTATATTAATCTCTTTTAAACTACTGTGCTTTTCTAGATCAGTTATAAATCACTGATACGATGAACAGCATTGGTGTTGTCAGGTTGTGTAAAACACGTATGGCCGGTGTTTGGCCATTCTATTAGGAAATAAAGCAGTTATAAATGTTGGGAATCTGTTAAATACTTTATCGTTCTCACTTTAGAATAAGCCATCAATCCACTGATTAGTCTGCACTTTTGCACTTTTAATACCTGCCCCTTGTCCAGTAGGTCAAATGGTCCGTTGGATACCTAATGAACTAGAAAGCTAAAAAGGAACATTTTTCAATACCTGGTACCACCAAAATGTGCTCTTAGAACTGCCTCTACAAAGAACCAGTACATTATATATTAAATTAATTATTACTTACAACTTATAAACCCTTTACAAACACTATAATAATACTTATACTTATATACTTGTTTGGGGGATATCTGTTAATAATCACTGAAAATGTGGGTTATTGTCGCTCTCTTCTGTGTGTGTGTGTCACGTTATATTAACATTAAAGTTAAATGCATTAAATTTAAAATTGGCAGAAAAATGCTCTGCTCTTTGATAACTGAATATACACATTTTTTGATAAAAAAGTTACTGTAAAATATGTAAGACTGTGTCCAGGTTAGTTCCACTCGAACTCCAGCGGGCTTCTGGTGCCCCTTGGTGGCCAGTCCTTTATGTGCCCAGCTGCACATACTACATTTTGCATGGCATGCTATTAGGGGCAGTGTTATTTAAATATGACAACCAGTGCATTCTTCCGTACCAGGGGAAAAAGAAAGAAAAAATAGCAATACCACACTGTAGCAACAGGCCTACGTGAAAAGTAATGGATTAATCCTTTTAGTAATTAAATAGGCCTATACTACTCATTATAGATAATGTAATGGATTGGTCATTGGTAGATTAATGTACATATCCCTTTACTGTTGCAGCTGGTGGGGGCTAGTTGTAATTACTTCATATACTGCTGGGAAGTCAATATAAATGTATTATATTTTATTTGTTGATAATATTTTGTATATTATCAATCTGTAAAGAAACTCATGTTGTCCGATAAAACGTAGCAACAAAAAAAAACCCAGCGTACAATATTTCTCTGAAATGCAGTGGAGGAGACAGTGCCATGAAAAGCAAACGACTCAGGTAAGTGGTAAACGTAAACTGTAAGGTAAATGTACAAAACGTTACATTCCACCACTGTAGACTACATAATAAATTACCTTCAGCTTCCCCAAATGTATGACACTGACGTATCTACGTTAAATTAGTCATATTCTTATTTTAACTCGGCCAGTTAATTAATTCACGTTTATTGACTGTTGGTTTTTTAATGGATCACGATAAAACGCTTTTAGTACACAGGCAAAAGGATTTTGTTTTGAAGGATTAGACCGGAAGTGCCAGTTGTGATTGAACATGAAGGGAATCTAGTGGGACATTTGTTCAGCACATAGGCAGTATGGCACTGCTGTACCCAAACCAAGGCTAATGGAAAAAGGCTGGGATACGAAAAAAGTATCTTAGTCTCGGGGTTTGACACATGCGCATGGAGCTCGATCTGCGCTGTTGGAGGCTCCCTTTTTCCATATCCATGGTTGGAGGACTACAGCAGATGGCGCTAGAAATAAAGTGAGGTTACTACGCATGTTTGATACCCCGAGCTCAGACAATTTTTTTGTGTCCCATCCCTCTTCCATTAGCCTTGACCAAAACAAGACGTTCATATCAGTCAGCCACTTTCCTTCTTATAATATCACAGCGTCTGGACTTCAGATTCGGTGAGTTGTATATCGTTATAAACAATGAAGGAAGCGCCAGAGAAAAGCGTTCTCTACACGGCTGACGTTAAGGTCAGCTAACAGTTAGCTCAACATTAGCTAGCTTCCCGAATAGCCTCAGCTGTGTACGCTAGCTGCCAGGAACATCACCTCTACTACTTTAACCATAGGAGCTCAAAAACACAACATGCCAAGACACCTTCAGGGAACTTTACAAATACACAGGTCAGGTAACACGTGCTAAGTTTAGGTTACGTGTTATAACACAAGTTATACTTTACAGAGATAACGTTACCATGGTAATGTGTGACAGAGCTAAGTTAGCTCTGCTGCTAAAGGGACAACTAACGATAACGTTGCACCTCACAATAGTCTATAATATAGCGTTAATTGTGAAAGCTTAAGGACCACTGTAAGGTAACCTTGCTGGCTTCCCGGGCCCCTTCGTTGCAAAGTCATCCTGTGCTCCAGTTTTTAACGCCGACCTGCGTAAGTGGAACTAACGTTACTTACAACAACCTGATGATTCGTAACGTTAGTCTCCAAATAAACTACAGCTGAATTCAGACCAATCCTTTAGCATGTACGTCAAATTCTATAGATTATATAACGTTAATGTCTATAATCTTGTGGTACCCTTGGATACTCAAATAACGCAACATGAACAGTATGTAACGTCGGTCTGAGCGTTTGTTTGTGTTTGTGTTTGTGATTGCAGACAGCACAGCAATGTGCAGCTGTGTGCGGAGCTCCAGGGCTCTGTCCCCTATCCTGCTCCCCAGGCTGCTGCTGCCTCAGCCGGGGTACAGACCTTCCGGCAGGGGACTCTGGACCTCCCAGCACTGTATGGCTGTCAGTGGAGACTCCCAGCCGCTCCCACTGCCCAGCCAAGCCCGTGTGGTGATCTGTGGAGGGGGTATTGTTGGAACATCAGTAGCCTACCATCTTGCCAAACTGGGCTGGACTGATATAGTACTGCTGGAGCAGGGCAGGTGAGATATGTGTCTCATTTCGTTTGTTGGGAATGTTTTAGTTATGGGGGGGGGGGGGGGGGGGTCTGTGGCATGTTCAGACATTTTTGGTTGGGGTCACCCAAGTGGGGCACTGCAGGGTTGGTATTAAGTGTATGTGTGCATATAGACATGTTGGGCTACCATTCATTTACTGTCTCTCATATCTAATGTTCTCTCTAATGTATTTCATTCTGCTAATGCTGCATCGCCTGTCCTGTGATCCTGTTGGCAGGCTTGGTGCAGGAACAACCAGACTGTGTGCTGGCATTGTCAGCGTGGCCAAGCCTATTTCCATAGAGTGTCAAATGGCAAACTACTCCAATAGTCTTTATCTGCAGCTGGAGGAAGAGACTGGGGTCAAAACAGGTCAGCCACATTAAATGTTTTGCTTTCAATTATATTTAACTATATCATCTTAACTTAACATCATGATCAACCATGAAGGCAGATGTTTACTATATGACCAATATTATTATCCTAACTGCTAGTGAATTACCGTGACAAAAATGAACTGTAATGCTGCTGAAATATTTGACTTGATATCCATGACTTAAGACATTACTTAGACCTGACACAGATGACTTGGAATGTCTTGACTTTTTAAAAAAAAATTAGATATTTAAATTTTTCTAGGTATATATTTGTTTTTGAAACATTGGATGATTTTGTGCAATGCATGCAAACCTGACAGCTAGGACTAGAACGCAGTACACCAGCAGAGGCCAAAGGTGTAAGCAGGCTGCAACCGTTTTTGTTAAGGTTGAAAATAAAACTCAACTTTCATTTCAACTGTCTTTTAACTGATTTAAATGTGTAAACTGAGGTAGATAATCATATGACTTGTCTTGCTTGAACTAGACTTGATTCTCATCACAGTAACTTGACACTTAGTTGACTAGATTTTCTTGTGACTCCCACCTCTGGTATTAAGTAAGACCTGTGAATAAATGGATTGCAGAATCCAGAGTTATACAGCGCACTGAACGTTGGTTTATTTTTAACCCAGAACATGTGTCTGAAACAAGTTCACCCTTCAGTGGCTTATGTCGATTTTGTTGAGACTCACTACAGATACAACTACATTGTTTTGACTATGTGTATGAACATTGTGTGAGTTTCTCGGGTCTACCAGTTTGTCTTGCTCCTGGCTTTATGTGGTGTAGTTGGCCTACTGCATGACTCTTCTTCAGATTTGAATTGCGTGTGGTAGACTAATAGTTTTAAGGTTTTTGGTGTTATCAGTAACATCTGCCAAGAAAATTATCAATCTCTCTCTCTTGCTGTCTGACTCGTGTGTGTGAATTATGTGTATACTATGAAATGGAATCCTACCAGCCTGTATGTGTCGACCTTTTCCAAAGCTAGTATAATAAATCTCCTCAGTTTTAAGTTGTATTATTATTTTGGCTTTACCCTTTAGTAGAGCGAGTGGGGAAGAGCCTCAAGGAGTTTTGAGACCTTCAGAGTTACATCATTTGTAATATATGTATATACTGTATATGTATATATATATATATGTGGCTCAGAGAAAGAGTGGGTCGTCTTCCATTCAAGAGATCAGCGGTTCGATCCCCGGCTCCTCCGGTCTGCATGTCGAAGTGTCCTTGGACAAGACACTGAACCCCGAATTGCTCCCCGTGCTGCGCATGGGTGTGTGAATGTGGTGTGAATGGTTAGATTAGATGGTATGTAGATATCCACTGCCATCTGTGTGAATGTCAGTGTGAATGGGTGAATGTGACAAGTAGTTTGAAAGTGCCTTGAGTAGTCAGAAGACTAGAAAGGCGCTATATAAGTACAAGTCCATTTACCGTTCACCATTTATAAATATGGTGTGTTTGTTTGTGTTTCAGGTTATGTGAAGACAGGGTCTCTGTGTTTGGCCCAGAATCAGGATCGCTTCCTCTCTCTGAAGCGCCTTGCATCCCGACTAAAGTAAGACCCTTAAACCTCAAGTCAGTATTTAGAGGAGATACCTTTGGCAGCGTCTACTGCCTGTGGATGAGGCAGCTTTACACACAGGGACGCATACACTCCTCATAGTTCTTTACAGAACTTATCAAGCTCTGTTAAGTTGCACAAGTACTTTGAGTTAACACCATTTTTTAAGTCTAGCCACAAATTCTTTATTGACTTTATTGACCTTGTGGTGGCATAATTAAATTCAATTCAAAAAACTTTATTTGTCCCCGGGGGGCAATTCAGGGCACACAGAGCAGCCAATAACGACAGTGCAACTATACAGAAACATTTTATCCTAACAACAAGAATAAAGTGTAAAAAAATAATGCTGCAGGATGGCTTTTATTCTTTTACTTGCCAACTTTACTGCTGGTAGAAAATATCATCTGCATTTAGTTTCCACATCATTCACCTCTACTTGAGCGGAATATTCTTGTCTTCACATCACAGCCGTCACTTTTTTCATGATATTGGTATATGCTGATGTTACATTGCCCATACCTCTGATTTAATCAGATATTCAAATGATTCAGAATTCTGTGTTCATCTTTATCCTTTTCATCCAATTCTTAGGGTAATGGGAATCAGCTGTAACATCATTAAGCCTAAAGAGGTGGCCAAACTCCACCCTTTTGTTAACATTCACGACCTGGTGGGGGCTCTCCACCTCCCGTCAGACGCTGTGGTGTCTCCACCTGATGTTAACCATGCTTTGGCTGTGGCTGCTGCGGGACATGGTAACAGACTCAAACTCACGAATTGCCTTGATAGAGCATTAATTAATAATTATAAAAAAAATTCACAAACAGTATGCTCTACCTTTCAAGTCCCACTATTTACAGTTGCTCCCTTTCATTATCTTCCTCTTCACTGACATCTCCTCCTTCCATCCTCTGTTTTCTTCTGTTTCCTTCCTCCTCAATTTCTTGCCTTTCTCATCCTATCCAGGGGTTCAAATACTGGACCGAACCACTGTCCAGCAGGTTCTGGTAGAGAAGGGTCAAGTGATGGCAGTGGAGACTGATCGTGGCTCCATTGAGTGTGAATATTTTGTCAACTGTGCTGGACAGGTAAACCTCAGAGTGGGATACATATGTGGGAGCATCATTATTTCTGCCTTAGTTCCACATTAATCTTTGTCTGATTCTCACCTACATTATGCTAAAAGATAAATACAGTATGGCTAAACAAATGACTTACATGACAGATTGAAGTGTCTCCAATACGGGGCTACTATACCTGAGTTCAGAGCAGCAGATCAACATATCTCTTCTGTCTATCTCTGCTCTAGTGGGCTTACGAGTTGGGCCAGGCGAGTGAGATGAAGGTGTCGGTTCCTCTTCATGGCTGTGAACATTTCTACCTCCTCACCAAACCTCTCCAGGAGCCACTTCCACCCAGCACGCCAGGTCTCACACATTACTCACAGGAAAATTAATTGGTTTTTCAGCAGGCACAATTGCTAATGGATTTTAAATTCCATCCACTTTACTGTTTTGCCCCCTAAATGGGATGTATGTAAGAAGAACTTCCACACTTTCATTTCATTTTTGGCAAATTAGGTAATAGAGTAACTCATTGCACAGGATATTACTGCAACAAGCTTCCACCAGCCTGTTCCCTATTTTTGTCTTCTAAGATGAAGTTCCTATGAGTGTTTGAGGAAGAGGGAAAGACAAAGAGAGAGAGAGAGAAGATAGGTGTGCTTAATTTATAGTTCAATTCATTGAATTTAAGGCGTTTCTCACTGTGAAATAATTTAGCCACTTGGCCCCCTGTATTGATCGATGGTATACCCCAAACATGGCAAATCAAAATCTTTATATACCGTCAAAATCCTTTTTGTGCATGTTTATGGCTGTTACTTGAGGTCACAAGCCCAGAGGAGGTGATCTCATTGAGCCTGTGTCTTGTCTCCAGTGGTGATGGATATGGACGGCAGGATATATGCACGGCCATGGCAGGGAGGCATTCTGTCAGGGGGCTTTGAGAAGAACCCCAAACCCATCTTTACTGAGGGACGCAACCAGCTGGAGATCCAGAACATGCAGGAGGACTGGGACCACTTTGGTAATGGAGGGAGGGAGACAGCTTTAAATTAGCATTTTTCAAAACATTTTGCTATGCATTGCCATCCCTTCCCAATTTTTTGTTTGATAGATTGTTTTTGGTGAAATTACATGTGGCCGATATATTTTATAGGCAGCCACATTGACTAGCACACAAATCTTAGGATTAATCAGTGTTTAATCTCACGTTTTGGTGTTAGCCCCTCTGAAAAAAATGCTGATCTTTTGTGCACGCTCACAATTTCTTATTGAGATGCAGCTTGTCAAATAGCAAACACATCCGTCACGTCAGTAATGTGGCAAAGACATGCAGTGTTGAGGTGTGTTTTGTTTAGTATAACGCTAGGGTATCTCAACTCCAAGATTTGCAGTTGACTGAGCATGTCTTTTTTTGGGGCTTGTGTAGCCCAATATAATTCCTGATGATGACCCACTTTGTTTTACTGCAGTTAGGCTTTAAAACGTTTTTTTTTCATGCTGTTTAATGAACTGTAACCAAAGTATACCTCACACATGTAAACACACACACACACACACACACACACACACACACACACACACACGCACACACACACACACACACACACACACACACACACACACACACACACACACACACACACACACACACACACACACACACAAGCACCTGTCTTTTGGCCTTGACCCTGTGCTAGTAATCTGATATTCCTCATACAGCTTTGATGGGTTGTTGTAAAGACAGCCATATATCATCAGCCAGCCCTGAAGTGGAGCAGGGCAGAGGGTCCAACTAATCTGTCACTAGGCTCTGTGGTTGCAATTAGTATTATTTATTCTCACATTTCCTAACATTTGTATTTCAAAAATAGTAGTTATTTTATTGGATAGAACAGCAGCTCACCTCCTGTCAAGAATGGGTTTTATGCTGCTTAGAGGTATGACGTCTCTAGAGTTTACCCTGTTATCATGTTGGGTCACTAGTCTGCGTTTAAAAACAAAGAAAAACAACTTAGCATCTCATGTGCTGATGTTTGTTATCAATAAGGGAATACCAACAAGAGTCCATCCCAACTTTAAGTTTCTGCTGCCAATGCTGTTTTACATTGAACTGCCATATTTGACCCACTGGGTCAGCTTTCATGCTGGAAAACCTGCTGGACTGTTTATAGTACAACATGGGGAAAAGGTTGCTGTGCAGCAGGAGCTTTGGCGTGTTGAGTCTTTGCAATAGTGGATACTTGGATCTGTTGGTGTTTTGGCAAATTCCATAAAAGCCAGCTTAAAGGTTTTGTTTCTTTTTTGTTCAGTAATACAGAGGGCCTTTATGTGTCTTTAAATGCTGCGAAAGAGTAGGACTGGCAGTACAGCTGGCATTGTTTTATGCCAATATTTACTTGTCTTTACGGATTTGAAAATGCAATATATTGATCTGGACTTAAAGCCTTTCTTTCAGAGAATTTCCTAGTAGAGACTGTATAGAAAACATATTGTGTTCTACCTCCAGAGCCAATGCTCAGTGCCTTGCTGAGGAGAATGCCGAGTCTTGAATCAGCGGAGATCCATCAGCTGGTCAACTGTCCCGAGTCCTTCACCCCTGATATGCGCTGTCTGATGGGGGAGACTCCAGGTGTCTCTGGCTACTACGTGCTGGCAGGGATGAACTCCTCTGGCCTGGCCTTCGCTGGAGGAGCTGGCAAGTAAGAATGAATTGTTTTGAAGACTAGACTGTGCTTTATTCTTCAGCTGAATGCATTATTTAGGAGGGTGAAATATCTTTTAATCAGAAAATGATTCAGCCTTGGTTTATTCATTTCAGTGAGCAGCTTTGTGATCTAATTATTCTTTGACTGCATCACCATGAAGCACAAATGGTATGTTTTGTGGTCTGGTATCCAGGTACCTTGCAGAGTGGATGACCTATGGTTACCCCACTGCCAATGTCTGGCCACTGGACATCAAACGCTTCGGCAACCTGCAGAGCAGCCGAACCTTCCTGCGACACAGAGTGATGGAGGTCATGCGTGAGTAGTGAGCTCTTGTTACAGTTTATTTTTTGGATGTGTCTTAAAACAGTTTTTGAGTTATTGAGCGCTGTAATTGTTCCTCTTGACCATACTGGCAATGAAGACATCCAATCCTTACAAGATTCCAGTGTAAGTTCAGCTGAAGATAATATATCTAGGCCAGACAAAACAAGTGAGTGATCTTCTGAGGTTACACTCTTTTAAAAACAAAATCCTTTTTTTGTTTTACTTCCACTGCTGTTCAGCTTGTACACACACTGGCTGACGCCTAGTGTACTCAACACTCGATCGGTTTTGCGCTTCCACCACAGACGGTAATTGTTGGCGGGGTTATTACTGAATAGTAAGAGCCGTGAACAGCCACCGGCTGAGAAAACACGCTGGAGAACATTTTCATTTCTCACTGCTCTATCCAGCTCTCAGTGTCTTTCCTCTTCATCGTCGAATCAGAAGAGCCTCTGTACCTGTATGTCTGGACTGCAGTGTTTCTAGCTTCACATTTTTAGTATCAGATCAGTTTGCTAGATACCTCAACAGAGGGGTAAAGAAAAAACAGGATGGAATGGAGCGGTTCTGTTGGTACAGTCCACAACTTTTGACAATGGGAAAAGTAACAGTTTTCTCTAACTGTGACTAGAGAAAAATGAGAAATAAAGAAAAACCTTTCAAACAAAAAGACCTACAAAAAACTACGACCTACATTTCTAATGTGACCGGCTCATTAACAACAGCATACGGTGGTGAAGGTTATATAAAAGTTACACACTGTATGATTGAGCTGTTCTTTCAAGACCACCAGCACTGCCACCACAATTAACACTTGATGTGATTATGTAGAGTTTTCAACAACTTAAAGGTAATTAAGTATCATAATGATGTCAAGTGTTTTTTCAGTCTGCAGGTTTCTGTCTGTGCTTCCAACGTGTCCGTGTGTGTTTGTGTCCAGCCCTGCTGTACGAACTAAAGGTTCCTCGCTGGGACTTTCAGACTGGGCGTCAGCTGCGGACAAGCCCCCTCTATGACCGTCTGGACACCCAGGGAGCCCGCTGGATGGAGAAACATGGTTTTGAAAGGCCCAAATACTTTGTTCCTCATGGAAAAGGTACACATCACTCACTCTCAACACTCTACATTCTCTTTATTTTAGAAGTTTTCAGTAAACCTCAAGGATCCAAGTGATTTTGTAAAAAAAGTGAATGTGTGTGTAGATTTGCTGTCTCTGGACCAGAGTAAGACCTTCTACAAGCCGGACTGGTTTGACATTGTTGGAGCAGAAGTGAAATGCTGCAAAGAGGCCGTCTGCGTCATCGACATGTCCTCCTTCACCAAGTTTGAACTGACTGTAAGTCATTTTGTAAGGGTTGATCAGCACTGGATCACATAGGGCAGAAAACTGCTGCTGCATTTCCTTCTTTGCGGGTTCAGATTTCTAACCGTTCATTGCTCTTCTGGACACACCCAGTAAGTGAAGTCAGCATGTTCTTTTTTCCATCGCTGTAATGTTCATCTAAGCCAGAACGTAGCTAAATCTTATTAAAATGGCACAATATGCAATTCTTCATCTACTTGGCGTCACTGGTGCAGCAGTTCTGTTCAGTTGAGTAATTCATCCATTATGATGAAGTGATAGTAGTTGAACCTTGTGGTCTGTCTTGTCCCAGTCAACGGCGGACCAGGCCCTGGACCTGCTGCAGCATCTGTGTGCCAACGACCTGGATGTTCCTGTTGGACATATCGTCCACACCGGCATGCTGAACGAGAGGGGAGGCTATGAGAACGACTGCAGCGTGGTCCGCCTCAGCAAGAACAGGTTAGTTACACCTAAGCAATGATACCAACGGACATGCAGTTGACCATGACCATTTAAAATAACTCACATTTTTCTCCTTCCTCCAGCTTCTTCATCGTGTCTCCGACAGACCAGCAGGTCCACTGTTGGTCGTGGATAAAGAAACACATGCCCAATGACCCGCACCTCCACCTAGAAGATGTTAGCTGGAAGTACACTGGTAAGCACACAGCACCATTATTGAGGTCCTGCAGTGACGTCGCCATCTAGTGCCCGAAATGGAAATCCCACATCCACTCTCTGCTCTTAATCCAGTTATTTAAATCAGACACTAGGGTTTACAAGATGGAGGTTAATTACATGTCCAGAATTTTGTATGTATATATTTAATGTAATTATAACCATAACTGTCTGAAATATAAACAACACTAGGCTTATATTCTATTTATATATGCAAGCTATAAGCACCAACGGAGGAGCTCCATCCCAAAACGTACCAATGGCTTTGTACAGTAAGGCCGTAGACACTCAACATATTCAATGATGATGATGATGATGATGATGATGATGATGATATTAATTTCCTATAAAGTTACAAAACGAAATGGCTCATTTTGTAATAAAAAACAAAACAAAACACTCATGACACTATCTTCTGTGTTTTCAGACTCGGCTCCTCAGCAAGTCTTTGCTATTTTCAAGGAGGATAGCTAGTGAACACAAATGATTGAACAGATACTACTGTAAAGTTATTCTTATGAGTTACTGTGTAAACATTAATTGTGAACTGAGTCAGGACACCTGTAGGGTGAGTGTACCTAACTGTGTGTGGAGCTGTGTGTTTCTTACACTGATTCTTTGCCCCACAGCTTTAAATCTGATTGGACCTCGTGCAATGGATGTTCTGGCTGAGCTGTCATATGTTTCCATGACACCTGACCATTTCCCATCCATGTTCTGTAAGGTAGGAAACAACATCTTAATAGTGGTGATAGTTGAAGGCAGAGGGCTAATATTAACAGTTGATGTAGTTGAAATAGTTGCAGCTGCAGTACTTTAGGTTTCACCTGTGGTTGTATTAGTGTAGCACAACATTTTGTACTCTATTATTAACCCTAAATTGACCAGAACAGTATTTAAACGTGTGTTTGTGTGTGTATATGTGTGTTTACAGGAGATGAGCGTTGGCTATGCCAATGGGATCCGAGTGATGAGTATGACACACACTGGAGAACCAGGTTTCATGCTCTACATGCCTATAGAGGTGCGCCCTGATCTCTGCACACACACACACACACAAATATGTATCCAGTCACCATCCACAGGTAAAGTAGTGTACATCAAGTCTAACATTAGCATTTCCCTCTGCTCCCCACAGTATGCACTGCATGTGTACAACGAGGTGATGTCAGTGGGTCAGAAGTATGGGATTCGTAATGCAGGGTACTACGCACTGCGCAGCCTACGCATCGAGAAATTCTTTGCCTTCTGGGGTCAGGACCTCGACGCCTTCACCACCCCGCTGCAGTGTGGACGAGAGTTCAGGGTTAAATTTGACAAGGTCTGTTCTGTTAACCAGTTCCTCTGTGTCTGCACATCAAACTGTATGATATCGGCCAATGTGGATTCTGACTGCTCTGGTTTTGAGTTATAAAAAGCTCTTTAATTTGCATTATGGTTTCAGTCAACGGCAACATTAACAGTGCTGTTACCAAGGTCATTTTAGTGAAGAAGCAGTTCAGCAATAATCGTAGTAAGAGTATTGTGCCTCAACAGGTGTCACTTAACACCAGCAGTCAGAAAACAGTGGAGCATCTGGTGTGCTGTCTGCTGCACACAGCAATAATGTCAGCGCAGTATTAATGGCTGGCCCTCACAGTGTAAAATTGGTTTCAAAGATTGCTTTTAGATGAGTAGTCATCATCAGCAGAATTGATGTCTTCACTGAAGTAGTAGAAGAAGAAATGTATGAAATGAAAAGTTGTTTCCTGTGCAGTGGTTGTAGACCATGTCCCATAACAGTGTTCCTTTTTTTTTCTCTCGATTTTCTCCTCTCCTCTACTTTGCCATTTTTCTTCTCAATTTCACCTCTCTTTCCTTCCCATATTCTGTCTATTTTCTGCCATAATTTCCTTCTCTCCTGTCTTCTTTTGATGTCTCCATTAGGACACAGATTTCCTTGGCCGTGATGCCTTGCTGCAGCAGCGTCAGGACGGTGTCTCTCGCCGATTTGTGATGCTGGTTCTAGAGGACCACGACACTGAGCTGGACCTTTGGCCATGGTGGGGCGAGCCCATCTACCGTAACGGTCAGCTAGCCGGGACGACCACCAGCAGCGCCTACAGCTACACTCTGGAGCGCCACGTCTGCCTTGGATTTGTATCTCCACCGCCAGGCCCAGAGGGGCTCCCCACACCTATCACCCCAGACTTCATCAACCGTGGGGACTACGAGGTGGACATTGCCGGCCAACGCTACCCAGCCAAAGCCAAACTCTATCCATTCAGCTCCCTCTTCACCCAACAAAAACGCCGCAAGGAAGACATGGAGTTCACCAACCTCCAGGGGAAGTGATGCAGATTGAGACACCTCGTTTCTGTGACACTCCGTCACTTACCTGGCAGTGCCAATTTATCGTCCCTTTTCTAATCCAAGGGCTGTATGCACAATCACTCCTGGTCTCTCTAGTATTACCACGCTGCATCACCCTCTCTCAAAGTGCAATATTTAAGAGGCACCAAATGCTTGAGCTGTATCTAATGCAGCGGTATAACAATACTCCTGTGTCGTCAAATTCTGCAGTTGTTCTTCAGCCCTGCTTCACACTCAAACAGGGACAGTCTGCGGTTAAGTGCCTTTGTCAAGGCAACATATACAATATGTGTTGAGGACTCTTTCACTTTGTTCACTTTAACCTATCCAGAAGGGATTTAGATTGACAATCTTCTCCAGTAGAGTTCCAGTCGCTGTAATGTTTCCACACTACAGTCTGGGAGAGTCTAGAAAAAAAAAGTCAATGCAGTTTCATTTCACAACTTGTAAATTTGCTGCTGTAAAGAATATGAGTGATGTGATGTGGCCTCATCCAGATACTTTATACTGTCCACTAATATCATCCCCACTCCATAATCCTTTTCAATTAGGAGGACACATCAGGAAGCCTGATATAATCTTTAGTAAACCATTGTTTACTGCTCTTTCTGCTCTGTTGAAAAGGTTTCCCAGGCTCTCCCAAATATGAAGTTATGTTAGGCATTACCTTTTCCCCTTGAGTCTGCCCTCATCATCAACTTCCAGCTGTTCTGGTGTTATTCTGCCATGTGTCGAGCTTGTGCTAATGTATTTACAGTAATATAATCCGCCCTGTTATTTATGTTTTGTGATCCCTTTGAAGCAGCGTTACTCTTTTGATGTTCAAGTGTTGTTCCATGTTGAATGTGTGGCTGATGTTAGGTGACCCACAGATGAGGGAGGGCAGAATGGGAAAGCTGCAGCTGGAGCTGTAGTCCAGACATGCCGTACACGATATCTTACATTGGTGATTAGATTTTTGCCTGATCCAGGATTATGATGTTTGTGTGAAGGATGCGCTTCATTGCGATTTGAAATAAAGCAATGTATTTTTGTATAGCTAGTGTGTATAAAATCTCTATTTTCAGTACTGCACCTTTTTCTAGTCAATCAGTTTTAAGTCATATCAGCCATATCTATACTTTGGTCACTTTCATTCTTGTGTTATTTCAGTTGTTGTCCAGAAATATTCTGAACATGTAGTTTCTCAGCAACAGCTTGATGTTTTTCTACATGCGTGTTTGTATGCACCTTTACAGTCATTTTGTCTCCGTCATAGTCAAAAGTCGAAGAGAGCAACAGATGAGCTGGAAGGAAACAATGTTCCCATAAGAGTGAAAGTGGAAATTTGCAATCATCCAGCCAATCCCATCATACTGTGCAAATAGTCGACACTTGAGTGTTGATGAGTATGCAAGTGCTGTGCGTTTCTTGTTGTTAAAAGGCACTAAATTGTGTTTTTTGCTTCCTGGATTGTGAAATCTTGCCTAACTAAATGACTGAGTGAAAACCACCCTTCTGTGCAGCACAGGTGCCTCTGAGCTTCGATATGCTGCTTCCTTATAGTCGTATTTAAATTTGGATGCAGTGCTTGACTCTCTTGGTTTTTCCATCATTAAGTGATTAAATACGCTTAAGGGTGGTAGCACGTGCTAAGATGAAAGGGAAAATGTAAATGCACTATTTAACTCCCAGTGATTGACACACAAACTCGACATCAATTAAAAGCTTTTCTCAATGTTTTTTACGATGTTAAAATGTATATTTGTGAATCACAAAAGGGCCCTTTTTAAAAAATGATTATGTTGATTTACAGTGCATCTCCAACTCTTTATCCATACCTCTGATTTATAGTTGGTCCTTTTAAAGGAGGAGCCTGCGATTCTGATCCAACACACTTTTTGTCAAATCTCCTCACAGTCTGCATCCTGTCTGTTCTTTGTGTGCTGAAATAAAGTATCTGGTGTTTATACACAGCTCTGGCTCTGTATAGAGTGGCAAAGTCCCTCCCATTTTTGTGTAATTAAGTATTTTTTTCAGTCTATACAAATTCTGAGCGAGAGGGATATACATCTTACCCATGCTAATTTTCCAGAGGAGCGCTGATGGGCGGAGTGTCCTTGTTTGGGTGCTCCAGAATCGCTGACTCCACCTTTAAGTTTCTGATCCATTTAAAATAAATACACACTTAAAGAACATTGGATTCTCAGCCGCAAAAGTTAAATTAGTTTGGGAGCTGTCACTTAAGCACTTTAATCTCTGAAAGGGAAGTACATGGCCGTCTCTTTTAGTTTGAATATCACCGGAGATCAGATGCTGTGTCGACAAAAGAGGAATATGGAAAGCCCCGCCAAACCTCCATACTTGATTTAATCTGACTTATTTTTTTATATTTTTCTAATATCTCAGGCTTTTTCACTTCAAATGACACACTTCATAAGGATAAATACATGAGCTCAACCCTGAATGGATCCAGGAGAGAGAAAACAGCTGCCACAGGGAGTCAGACGAGACTTTTCAAGGGCTTATTTCTTCAGTTTCTTCTTAACAAAAGGGTACAAAAATAACTCTTTGTGCCGACTTTATCAGTAGTGTTCAAGTAGAAAAAGGTTCTCGTGTTCGGAATGTGGACTTAGCGGGACGAAGGGCTTACACTTAATGTTTATAAAAAGGCATTGTTGTTGAATTAAGCGACTCATGTGGGAGTTCAGTGAGTCATTATTGGCCAGTGTATCAGAGTCTGATACGCTTTTACTGTGCCACTGATACTCGACCTGCTGGTACTGTAGTGGTAACATCTCTCTGTGATACAGTGCTTTGGCTTTATGTCACAAACTTTTGGAACCGAACACACTTAAAGTTTGGAAAAAATGATGTCAAGTTTTCTCATGTCAGTATCGTATAAGTAAGGCCCCATTAACAACAGTTCAAGCCTCTTATGAACGGAACTACAGGAACTTGTGATAAATTGCGTCCCTTTAAGTTTAAGAGTTCAGCAGGTCCCTTTTTTGTACCTTCACTGGAGGTCCAGTCCAGTGGCTGTAATGACGCCTCTGGATTCTGTGTCTGAAACACTTTGCTGCAAAAACAAACTGCTGTTTTGACACTGATCACTTGACCTACTAGGTCACATCAGCTGCTGTGATGAAGGAGAATAACCCCCAAGCATTTGCACTAAACAAGAGCAGCCGGCTGTTTTGTGTTACTGTATGTGGTCACAGGCTTTCTATGATAATCCATGTATCAGGAATTACTTTTCTTGTTCTTCAAAGGTTAAAGAAAAACAATATAATCCCATAAGTATAATGCTTACCATTCAAAAAAGTTTAAAGGGGGACACTTCTTCTGTAGATGAAGAATTCAAATTCAATTTCCACGTCTGAGGAAAGTTCAATCAATACTTGTGAACATGAGCTGCTCTCTCTCTCTCTCTCTGAAAGCCAGAAACCAGAGGAGTGGGTCTCAAACTTGTGATGTCATAAAGTGTGGAGTTGCTCCATAGACAATTAATGGATCTGATTTTGCTTGTTTTCTTCCATATGTATATAGCTATAGCTTTATTCTATTGTAGTGTTGTCAGTTGTTAGTGCTCAGTGTCCTCTATAACAAATTTCACAATTCATTGTCTATGGAGCAGCTCAATGCTTTATTCTTGATGACATCACAAATTTAAGTTTTAACACTAGTTTTTAGGATTTAGGAGAAAGTTGTTCATGTTTACTATTATTTTTAAAACAGCCTAAGACCATACGATTAACATGTATGCGTGTTGAAAAGGGGTGTAGTTCCCCTTTAAGGCAAAAACAAACCAACAGTGACTAGTACAAATGAAATGCCATTGGAGGAGTGGACATGTAAAGGAAAGTCTGTTGTCACTAATCAGTGAAGTGGTTGTGTTGTCTTTTTCAGTGCTGAAACTGAAACCTTGATGCATGTTTGTCTCATTTAATTTTAACACCACGTAAACTGGACTGATCTGTAAAAACCAGTGTTCCCTTCAAAACTTTACAATAATCCATTTACTGTATATCATGTTAAATGTGTGGCTGTCTAATCAATTAAAATATAAATGGAGCTTTGTTGAATTAGCTTGTCTTCCCTTTAGCCATGTGTGGTGTGGTCTTGTGAGCTCAGTAGAGTGGTCACACGGCCATGCTCAAGGGTTCAGTCCCCATGGCGACCAGCTGTGTCCAAATAGAAGACGTGTACAGCATTGATGCGGCGAAACCTTGTGCTGTGTCTCTTCCCACACAGAGCCTTCAGTCTACTGATGAACGCCAGAGTGCCTGAAGGAGACTCACGCTTTATTAATTTCAACAGTCGCGGCAGAGACACCCGTGCTCTGCTCGTTAAGAGCACCAGAACACTGCAATTATTTCCACTAATGAATTATGTAAGGTAAGCTCAGAGCCAGGACAGTTATACAACAAAACACTTTATTAGTAAATTACAACACAACTGTTTCCTCTCGTCAATGTGAACTCTGGTTTGCGGAGATCATGTCCGTCTGGCTTTGCGTGGGCGGCATCCGTTGTGCGGCACAGGGGTGTTGTCGGTGATTGAGACCACCTCCAGGCCTCCCATCGTCAAGCCTTTGATCGCAGACTGCACGACAGAAAAATACATTCATTCATTGACAAAACTAATGGGAACAGGTCAAGGTGTCTGTGGCTTCTTAAACACACTTAAATTACTTTCCTTTTAAAAAGACTGAGACTAATTAGAGGTATTGTTTCTTCTTGCAGTGACAGGTTAATTTGAGTTACACTCCCACTATTAAATTTTCATCTTATTATCCTAGGACTGTGCTTCTTTATGCTTTCTAAACTTCCATGTGCTATCGTTAACGCTGCCTTATGAAACCAGTTATGCTAATGAAACAACCATGACCTCTAGTTATCAATATACAGATTCATACACATGCATGGCCAAAAAATTTTGACAACCGAATAATCATTTAAGTCACTGAGCAAAGATTTTTGCTGGTTCCAGCTTTTCAACTGTGATGATTCTGTTGCCTTAAATATTCCATGTTGTATAAAGTGAGATTTTCATGTTTTTTTTAAATTACAAAGCAGGTCAAGTGCTTTTTTAAATACTGTGAACGTATTAAGACACTCATGCACAGAGAAATGCACACAGAAACTGTTCCTTCTGTACAGTTGTGATATACTGTATACATACAGTATATATGTAAAAAGTGCTGCTACAGTAACATTACATTTTCTCAGTCCCCGACTGCAATAACAGTGCAGAGACACAGAGAGCGCAGATGCAGAAGACCCTGAAACACTGACCAGTCAGTCAGTTTCGGACAGAGAGTGAATACAGGTAAATTCAGACAGGCAGGATGAGCAAAAGAATGTGTTTTTGAACATTAAAGAATGTGAACAAGTTCTAGTAGAAAGTAGATGAGAAATGTAAAACCAAGTCCAGTTGCTTTTGACTGAAATTGCTTTGGGGATAACGATGACCTGGACAAATGAGAACATTCACAGGCTCATTTAGTTGATCAATTAAGAATATATTCTAGTTGTAACAGCAACAACATAAAATATTTCTAAGGGTTGAGTAATACAATTAACAATAAGATGTTTCTGGGGCCTACAGATACACTATAATGGTATCACAAGCCTATAATGCACAACAGAAACAATTTTTTTTCGACTCACCAGACGACCAGGACCAAGACCTTTGACCATGACACGGACAAACAGGACTCCTTTGGCTTTGGCTTTCTGTTCAAAAGAAACACAGGAGATGGATGTCTATGTGTGCAGCCATCTATCTGACTCCATTACTCAGAACAGCTATCATAGATATCATTTCATTTGATAGAAATCCAGCATTAGGAGAAAAAACGTCACTGCCTTTATCCACTATCAAGATATCACCACTACATACATGAACATAAAAAGGCCATCAAAATGTTGCTACATTACAACTCATAAATGGACCATGGACAAATGTAATCTATTTGATTTAACTACAGTGTTAACCTATATGTGTAGAATAGACTGGCACTTAAGTCAGTGTTTGATTACAGAGCTAAAATGATTTGTCGATAATGCCACAATGCGCCTGTTAGATTTGCTGCTTTTCTTTATCTAATGTGAAAGCAAAGTGAATATCTTTTAGTTTTGGACTCTCGTTCACACAAAACACTTTGGGCTTTTATTACCTTTTTATCAATATTTCCTGACATTTTCTAGGCTAAGCGATTGATTGGTTAATTGAGAAAATAGGCTGATCAATAGATAATGAAAATAATTGGTAGAGGGAGCCCTATTTGATTGACTGCATAGAATAACATGACATTGGTAATTTTCCACCTGGGCTTTCAATCACTAACTAACCAAGAGCCAAAGCTGATGTTAAATGTAGTTAGCGTATTTCCATTTTCAGCTCTACATCTAAACGCTTCATTTCTATAGTGTGTTAACTGCAAATCAGTGTGACCTTAACCCCGTTAGCCAGCAGTCTTTATAAATCAGGCAAATGTAAAGTCTAAATGAGCACTTAGCACCAACTGCTGCACAGTCGCAGTCCTCAGAGGGCAACAAACATTTTATATTCATAATTTACATTTTTCAGAGAGTGGAAAATTAGGATGCAACCTGAACTAATATTTGTTTTAAACAAATGCAAGCCGTGCTTGGATAACAGAGTGGCCTAACGAATGAGAGTAAGAGCGTACCTCAGCAGCAGAGATGCCTGCAGTCTGTGCAGCGATGGGCGTTGACTTCTTGATATTCTTGAAGCCTACTTTTCCGCAGGACGTCCTGACCACCGACTGTCCTGTGCTCTCTGTCAGCTGGATGTGCGTGCTGGTACAGGAAAGGAGAGTTTACTGGGTCACTCAACTCAACTGAGTTTTTCGAATAGTCTGAAATATGTACTGTATATCATACACTGTTGCACTCATGACATGTTAGATATTCCCCATGACTGACTTGACTGCATCACATAACAGTTAATAAGTAGCATAGCTAGAGAAAATGGTAATAAACTCTATGGGGTCTGCTTCATTTGGTTCAGGAGTCCTTATAGAAAAGTTCATAGGTGAGGACTGCATGAGATTCAAACAGGCAACTCAACCTACAGTAGGACTGACAGTCCTGACAGAGCACAAGTCAAGTCAACCACAGAAGCTGCTAGATGCAGGTTTCTGACTTTATCCCAGTTTGAAACACTGAATAACCTATCCTTCATGTGTGCGTCTTTGGCTTAAAGCTATTCTCACCTTTCTGGCATTTTCATACCTTTTTTGTGTAATCTTAAAATGCTCCTGATAAGCGTATGGCCCACTAAAATGTAAAAGAAATGCACCAGGTGTTGAACCTAGTCAATATCCAATTCTCATAGTCTGACCAATCATTTTATTCGGTCCGATTAAAATGCTTTGCCGAGCTTCCTGCCTGTCATTTGTTGCAGCGTCCCTTCCAGTTGCGAGTCGGGGAGGAGGTCAGGCAGGGGGAAGAGGGTTGGATTTTGTGGGGCGGTGGAGTCGTTCATGTTCACATTTTTATACTTGGTGCTGTGTGAGCCAAAAAGGGTAAGAATTGCTTTAAATACCACACACACACATATCTTCGGTCATATTATCGCTGCTAAGTGACACAGCTCGGTCTTCTGTGCTGCACCTATTTGTTTACTAAATAGTTGGAAGGAAGATTCACCCAGAGATGCACCACTCCAATACCAGGATCGGATATCGGATGAATGAGGCCGATCCAGTCATTTCTTTTTTTTATTAATATCATACACAGCAATACAGTTACAGCGATGTAGTCACTTAAATTCAATGTTTGCAACACTGGTTCGGGTTTTACATAACATTTTTAATATCTGTTTGCAGTGCACTTTGCATGGAAGTGTTTTTATTTATTTTTGCTGCTTATATACTTTTTTATTTGTTATTAAATACTATTAAGTACATTTATATCTGTTTTAATTGTTACCTTTTTTTAACCAGGCTGAATGTTTATGTCAAGCCTGATGCCTTCAATCACATGGACAGGTATACTTTTCCTTCATTCAACAGTAGGATCGGATCGGTATCGCCAATACGCTCAGTCCAGGTATCTGGATCGGTATCGGCTTGGAGCATCTCTAGTCTGATCCTCAATAATGTGTTCTGAGAGACACCCGAGGGCAGAACCTCTGCTACAGTCCTCATGTCCTGAAAATCTCAACTCAGCACTCCCTTGACTTCACAAGACCATCTGCCAATTGTTCTTTGTCACCAGGGTAAGTTTAATAATAAGAAATATATTTTCTATATGATTATTGCATCTCTTTCTACTTGAAATGACAGATGGAGGTCACAATCAAAATTCTCCAACATCAACCATGTTCCACTTTTAAAAGCACAGCACTACGGTAGTAATCTATTTTTTACATCTGCCTTATATCAGAATCTTTGACTTGATCTTTAATGACATTCAAAACAATAAACTGCATTGTCTAAGTACAACTAGAGACCTTTTTTTGAGTAGTAAATGAAAAATGTTATTTTGTTATTCAGTTGGAGCACCTGGAAGCACTTAGAAAGCTGAAATTCTGGTTGTCAAAATAAAATGGCTGCTTGGCTTGTCATAAAAAAACAGATGGGAATAAAACATTAAGATGGCTCTGTTTCAATGATGTCATTAGTTTGAAGATCAAAAATGATGTTCAAATCACTGTTTTACTGTGACTTTTATAGTCTCCACTTACTTGTTGTATGTAGCTTTAATGTGAGCGATTGGTAACTCATCAAACTTCTTCCCATCCCATCTCAGTGGACTTTCCTGGCCAGGCAGTGGCGGAAAGATGCTGAAAGAGTAGAACTAAGGTTAATATCGCATCAATATTAGTCCGCAGCAGCGAGTTGTGTCTCTGTTCATTGCGCACAGACACAGGTTAAAGGGGAAATACAATAAGTAATCCAGAATAATCCCGTCAGTAGACAGACATGTGCAGGTGCGTGTGTCTGACCTGGACACTCTGGAGCTTTCCCCAGTGGAGGCGGCGGTCTCCTGAAGTCTGACAGCACTGGTACACACTGTCCGTTGCAACCCAATGCTTCCACACCTGTAAACACGCAATTGCATTAGCAACATCATAAACCATTGTGGCTTGTTAATTAGCTAACAAATATAGTTCTATCTATCGAAATGCAATGAGCAAATGCTACAACACTCAGCATGCATGACCGTATCAGAGCTAACATTAGCTGTTAGCTAACACGGATGATAGTCACCTAATGAACACTTACAGAGAGCTTCCGTTTGCATTTAGGGAGGTAGTAAGCTGTCGGCATACTTTACTCACAGAACCAACTAATATACATTTCAATTTATACATATTTAGAAACACATTTGCTGTCAGACACTCAGCTGCTTCACACACAACAAATGTGACATTGAAGGTACCGTTCATCCAGACCAGACCAGTTATATCTTTAATTTGAGGGGTGGCATTGTTATTATTATGTTATGTACATTATTATTATTACCAATATAAATACGTGTCACATATAAAATGTATCAAAACATATCAACATGTATTTTAAATATATTTATATCGTGCGTACCATGGGTAATTTATTTATACATACGTATATTAATATCCTCTCCCCCCCTTTGATATGAATAGACCGTTCGTCTTCTTGCACAGAATTGTGGGTAGACGGCTGTAAAATTTGCTGCATTCAAGTACCGCGAACATCGTCGTAAATATAAAATGTTCATGCTGAACACTCGTCCAGCCCCCAAGAAACCACCAACCTGCCCATTATACTCTAAAGAAACGAAAGAAAACACTACTAACGAGAAATGCCATCATTTTTTAATATTTTATTCTGCGCTATCACCAAGTAAGCAACATGGCTGAAAATTCCTCCTCCAGTATGTTTTCATTAGTAGTGGCCAGCGTCAAGATTTTTTGGATTGCAGTGAATGCATCGTAAAAAGATGGCTGCGCCCTGTAGGACGATGGCGAGTCGGTCTGTCTTACAGTTTCTGTCTTGTTTTAAGAGAACAGCGGTGGCGAACATGGGGTTTCGTCAGTTTTCCAGCACGTCTGGTTGTCATTCGTACTTACAGACTCAGACTGTGACGAGGGCGCATTCTCCGTGGACTTTGATGGCGGCCGTGTGTCTTCAGAGGCTTCCGGTCATTTCAGCGGACTGCAGCCCGATAGAGCTGCAGTTCAGAGAGATGATGCAGCAGGTGCGTTTGTTCAGCACGGAGAAGGTGTAAACAGTGATGTACCTTAGCAAAATGTTTGGTCAATGACACCGTACAACCACCTGGATACTGCGAAGCCACCGATTTTGTTAACAACTACTCAATGCAGTATGTGACTGACCATGGTAATTACATATGCAGGGGTCCAATGGATCACAGAATCCAGTGTAACACTTGGGCTATTTATTTATTTATTTATTTTTAATTTGGCACGTGCATTTAACACATCTCCAAATTTGATATTTCATTTCTTCTTCTTCTTTATTCTATTCTATTCTAAATATTTTGAGGGACTCTGTAATTCAGTATACTATAATATTACCGTTCAGTGTATGGACTCTATTCATATTTTTTAATAACACGTACAGTAATCAGTGTGGCAACTTCTTATTTCTGCAGTGTGAATCCAGTCTGAGCTTGGATTCCTCAGCCTCCATAAAGGACTGAGAAATGAAGCCATTTCCGCAACGTACAATGGGTGAAACTGTGCAGTCAAAAGAAAAAGGTTAAATCAGATATCAGGGCTGCACAGAGAGGGAAATATCCAAATATACTCGGTTCTGCCGTTCTACTGCTTTCAGTTTCCTGCTAGAATACAACAAATTACTTCTTGACCTAAACAATAACTGAAAGGGAATTATTTCCAGCATTATTTCATTGAACAAATTCAAACATCGAACTGGACGTGATCGGCACCATTAAATAAGAAGGAAATTTACATTTTTAAGTGCTGTTTTCCCACTGATATTTTCATTCAACTAACTCAAAAATATCCCGGAGTTACTTTGCTGACGGGTTCATTACGCAAGTTGATATCGCAATGACAGCAAAAATCAATATTTATATTGTGCAGCCCTACCAGATATACAACTTAAATTCAGACTGGGCAGTAATGAATTATTATTGATTTCTTTTTTTAAGAATCCTATCCTGAAATAAAGATATTAATAAACAACAAAAAAGCAATTCATCTTAGAGGTCAGTCTCAAAGAGAGATCTACAACAAAATGTTTGTTTTATCTAAAAAAACAAAAAAAAACACAATTTTATCAGATGTCAAATTACCATTTAGTAACATCTGATTTGCGTCTGTGTTCTTGTACTGTGTTAAAGTCATTCAGGATTATCATGATATAATATGCTGCTGCGGACTCACACTGTTGACACCAGCTGTGGAACATTAAGCTACAGAAGTACTCGATAGGGTCGATGACGGTCACATTGTTCCACCACAATCAAAAGATGACACCCAGCTACTATTTCCAAAATCTGGTCAGCAAATGGAGGTCTGAAAGGGTTGTGGAAGTTGAGATCCGGACTCTGCTCTGACTTAATTTCAGATGGAGCAGGAGAAAAGCCTGCTGTCGGACCACGAGCTGTGGCTGCTGGAGGACGCCGAGAGGATGAGACGTAAGCAGGCAAACGACTACGACTCTGATGAAGAGGACAACCGCAGGGACCAGGAGATCATGTTGGCTCAGGACGTGGAAGACTCCTGGGAGCAAAGGCTGAAGAGGTTCCAGCCAGCGCCGAGGGTCACAGGTCAGTATGGGATATGGTGGAAATGTGTGAGCAGTGGGCCACACAAGTAAAGCATGAATTTTGAATTGCCCCGATCTTTAATCAGTTGAAACAGAATGGAAAAGATATTTAGAAAATCTGAGGTTTAAAGTCAATGACCAAGAAGGAAAGAGACTTGTATAACTTTCAGTGCAGGATTCTTTTTTGTTGTTTTTTTGACATTCAGGAAATCTATTCGCTCCAGTTCTCCCACTTTGCATTTTATTC
This sequence comes from Echiichthys vipera, assembly GCF_963691815.1. Taxonomy (NCBI): domain Eukaryota; kingdom Metazoa; phylum Chordata; class Actinopteri; order Perciformes; family Trachinidae; genus Echiichthys; species Echiichthys vipera. Next base: position 11,398,460 of record NC_139826.1, read on the forward strand.
CCCCGTGACATTTCCAAAGATTGTGTACATTTTTCGCTCTCCAGTCAAAGAGAGACGTAGGTGTTGTGAGGCGGCTGACCGTCCTGTCTCTTGTTTAGCTGATGTAGATAAGGACTTGACCTCACTGGAGCGCTGCCTGGCCGACCCGCTGCTTCTCCTGGCGAAGCAGCGGGTCGGGGATGACATGCTGTGGATGCTTCCTCAGACTCAGTGGCAGGAAGGAGAAACGCTGCGGCAGACAGCCGAGAGGGCCCTCGCTTCCCTGCCAGGTAACATGAACGGTTTGGGTTTTTCAAGGCTGACACAGTTAATGTTTAAATGAAGCTGCTCATAGTGTGTGCTGATATTCAGTCTACGGTTTTGAAACCCTCTAAAGTCATTTTTAAGTACAGTAGTATAATGAGTATTTGAGTGTTTCTTTTGAATCCTGCTGAATCATGAGGCACTGGAACTCCACTGAAACCACTTTTCTTTGAGTTCCTTTAATATTAAATGCACCCATCATCATTAACTATGAACTATATAAAATTTGTCATTAGGTTTGATATTAGATATTAACAAGTAGACTTGGGGATGGCACTGGAGTAACCAAAGTAGACGTTTTGAAACCCTAAACACAGGCTTTGATAAAAGCTCACTTTTACATGGATATACCAGCTAACTGATACATTTCTAAAAACGGTTTACAGAAACAGCAGGTTGACTCAGACTGTAGCAAATGTTTCTCCTAATATGAAGTATATTATATAACCAATCAAAGAGGACTGTATGATATTATGCAATGACACAAAGGTACTTCAGGTATATTATCCAAAGAGCTACTCTTAAATATATCTAATTTATCTGCTCTCCCTAGATATAGCATTATTTTGTGTTGTAATTATCTCCAAAGTCCACAGCTTTTAATGTAAACTGTATAATGTAGCAAACATGACATCTCCTAAGTACAACGGTTCCGGTTTGGTTTCAGACAAAGGGAGGACACAGTGTAGTCAAAGATTCTTCAAACAACCAAACAAAGGTGGAAACTTTATTTCAAGTGGTAACCTCCAAGGCTGGAAAATAAAACCCAACACTGAAGTGACAAAAACAGCAGTTCCTTGAAAGGCCACTTGAGGCTGGCTCCAAAAGTGAGTCAATGCCCATAGACCCCCATGTTAAAACGTCAAACTTTTACAACAGAACTGAACACATTTACAGCCTGGTACGGAAAAGTTTTTATACAGAGACTGTACGCTTTATTCAGCATCCCTCAGCTCCATTCACGCACCACCTCTTTGCCCATTTTTGGATCAGCCGGGAGTTAGGTGGAGTCAGGGTCTGCCAAGATGGCGACAGCCACACTGAGCTTCAGCTTCCCATAGAAACCTATGGGTGACGTCACAGAGACTACTTACATATTTTATATACAGTAGTTTCTGAATTATATACATTCTACATTGTGCATTCAGTGCATTATAATAATATAGTGCAGTGATGATAGCAATACATAACTAAAATCACCTAAAATCATATTTAGTTGCACTGATAGAGACCTGGGGCCTCAGTTATAAAGCTTGCTGCTGACAAAAACCTTGCGTAGACGGGCAGAAATGCGCAGTGACAAATCTTAGTATTTATAGAAAAATGATTTGCGGAGAAGCTTGCGTATTCCTACGCCAACTATCACCTTTGAGTAGAGCTCCCATAAAGTTTTTCCAACTCGAAAAATCAGCGACACGCGATGGAAACACACACATTAACTATAAAATAATTGGCAGCAAATGTATTTCACACTGTGTGAAGCCTGGTTGTAGTTGTTTATATTGTTGGCACGCAGTTTAAATGCAGTTTGAATTAATTATCAAATCTATTTCATTTAATATGTTTAATTGAATTTTATAACTGCATACGGCGGCAGTTGTGTCCGTTTGTCCAAAGTTGTGAAAAAGTTTTGTGCAAAGTTAGGGCCAACAATTATGAATTGAAAAGGTAATTTTCATTAGATAGAAACGCTTTTTAAAATTAGGCAATGATTACATTCATGTTTTCAGTCAAATCTGATCCTGCTAAGATAGAAAGGATTGATGTGTGGATCTCACGTGTCACAAATAATGCTCTTGCAATCTTTCCTTTATAGCCTATTTATAAAGGAAAGATTGCGTGCAAATGTGAGCCGCACAGTTTTATAAATCTCAATTTTCTTTTGTGCAGCATATTCATGGTTATGGGAACACAATGTGTTGGGAAACGATTCTACGCACGTCTTTAAACGAGGCCCCGGATACTTGAACATTATGTTGAACAATGTTTTATTTTCATCTTTACTACAAGAGTGCTGTTCTTTAAATTATGGTCAATTCTAGCATCTTTTTAGGAGAATATTAACTTTACATAAAAGAAAGAAAACAGAAACCAGATATTAAAGAGAGAGGAAAGTATGTCGAAATGGGTTACAATGTCTTTCAATTACCCCCAAAGTCACTGCTCACGGCAGGATATGAGGAACGATCCATATCCTAAATATCAGCTGTTGTAGGTTGTGTTATTGTCAACACGCTCTATTTGTTGCATTATTACTGTATCTACATTCATATCTCCTAATCTGTAATGACCCACTTTTATCCTCAGGATCATTAAAGTTTGATGTGCTCTCATCTAAAATAGCTGTGCGGTAAAATCAACAAGAGGATCAAACCATCCTTAAGCCTCCAACCAACTATACATTTATGTAAGCAGCATTTGAAGATATCACATCATATTGCGTAGTTGCTTTGAAGTTCTCCCAACCACTTATACCTCAGCAAATGACTGGAAGATAGTTTGGGGTCACTAAACTAAATACAGCTGCGGCAACTTATGCTTTGAAAGACTGCATAAAACATCAGAACATCTGCACTATAGCTCACCTTTTGTCTCCGGCTGAACAAACTCACCCTGTTCTGTTCCCGCAGCAGCTGGTTTCAAGGCGACCTTCCTCGGGAATGCCCCCTGTGGAGTGTACAAGTACAAGCTGCCCAAAGCTGCTCGGACAGAGAGTTCGATCGGAAGAAAGGTGTTCTTCTTCAAAGCCATTCTGTCAGACAGCGGTCCCCCCGCAGCCCCAGACGCACCTATTCTGTGGGTGAAGAAAAATGAGCTGCAGCGCTACCTGAAACCAGCGTACATGATCAGCGTCGATCGATTCATCCTCGACCTGTGACACCTTAATAGAGGGACACTGACTGTGAACAGAACAATATTTACGAGGCACAGAAAGTTACCCTTGTCGCTTATCTGTCATCTTGTGTCATAAAATGTTCTTTCATTCAATATGTGATGTATTGTAGGAATAAATTGTTTTTCCACACAAATTGTATGGGTTTTAAAGGTGCTCTACTCAAAATACTGAAATAACATTTTTTTTTTCCAACATGCGCACGCGGCCGGACAGTCCATCACAACAAACAGCAAAACTCAGATTACATCAGACCTAAACTTTGACATATGAGCCAAAAAATTTTAATTTGCAAGAGAGAGAAAGGTGCATTTCAGTGATAGGTCACTTTGAATAGTGTGAGTTTATTTAAGCTCCCCCTTCTGAAATAGCCCAGTCTGCTCTGATCGTGGTCAGCGTTCCTGGGTGTTCAGCATCTGCGCTATCGTGTCTTTGCAATATTGAAGCTGTAACAGCGCTGTAGCAGCACTCTCTACCTATATTTATAGTATAGTGGTGACATCACAACCGTACAGGACTCCTGACGGCTCGTTTAAAGACACACTTTCTTAATACGGGCTGGGTGTATTTCCCTGTGGATTTAACGTTTTGATAATTTCACAGTTTTTATGTAGCACATAAACCTGCTTTAATATGAATTAAAAAATCTCACTTTATACAACATTGGGCCTTTAAATAGTAAGAAGCCTTAATGAATGAATTTGTTCTACATTATAAAGAATAAAAACATAACATTTGTGTGAATATACAAAAAAAAAACAATATATACTACACAACCAATTTAAGGCTGACACACAACTCAGATCTTTGCCTAACCTATAATAACTGCTAACTGCACTCATGTCTACCCAGAATGCCCTTCGTCAAGCCAAAGGGTGGCTCCACAGAGTCACACTCAGCACTTAATAAACCACCCTTCAAGAAGGAGTTGGGTATAAATATAGTGTTAAGCTTTGGAACCAACTTCCTTCCCTCTGACGGAAACAGGAACTGTTGTAGGGTTTAATAATAGTAGTTAGAATAATAATGTGCACAGATTCACTGTATTAAAATAGCAGGAATATGCAAAGCAGAGAAACAAAAATAAATCAATAAAAATTACTCCCAAGCTACTTTGGGGGCTTATATTTTCTTCCTTTTGAAACATTTTCTCGTTATTTTCATTCTGATGTTTACGAGCTACTTTGTTTCTGCAACAGTCCAAATATATAACACCATCCATTCATCTTCAACCGCTTGTCGCTATCGGGGTCGCGGGGGACTGGAGCCGATCCCAGCTGACATTGGGCGTGAGGCGGGGTACACCCTGGACAGGACGCCAGTCTATCACAGAGCACATAGAGACAAAGAGAGACAGACAACCATTCACACCTACGGGCAATTTTGGAGTCATCAATTAACCTAACACGTGCATGTCTTTGGATTGTGGGAGGAACCTGAGAAAACTCACGCAGACACGGGGGAGAACATGCAAACTCCACACAGAAGGCCTCCAGCCCGGATTCGAACCCTCTTGCTGTGAGGCGGCAGTGCTAACCACCACACCACGTGCCGCACTTTACAATTGAACCCTTTTTTAGACTAACAAGAGTTTATTGGATTCTAAATGCAATGAAAACTGCTAAGAATCTGTCATGTCTGCAACATAAAGAGTTGCTGCACATGACAGAAGTGTGGATTGTAAGCCTGCATCGATGCAGACTCGCTGTTGGAGGGCTTAATAACCCACTTCCACTCTCCACTAACTGGTTTTGAAGGACACTGCCCTCCATGTGAACGTGCAGAGTGAGGGTGGGTAGATGGAGGGAGGGAGTAGGGGCTGGATTAGAATAGGGCCACACTGTAATGCACACCTTGCCATGTTAAAGACCACTCATCATGCAATCTGTCACAACCTTTAATATCTCTATAATTTGAACATTTAATTATATTCATCAGCCAGAAAGCCACATTTTCCAGAAAATATCATTATCAGCTCACTGATTTACAGTAGAAGGCCTGAAAGTGTTTTGTTATTTTGATACTTCAGCAGTTAATGAGTACACATCGAGCACTGATAGCTGAAAAACAAATGTAGTTGCTGCCGTTTGGAGTGCACACTTAATCCTGAACTCTGTGGGCCTGACGGTCCTGCTGCAGGTGAAAGGTAGATGGCAGTATTTGCACACCAGCCACAGAGGAGCACTGTGCAGAGCTCCATAATTAGGCCTGTGTGAGGACCTCAGAGGGGGACTGCAGAAAAAGCTTTTCTGATCAACTTGCCTTCCTCTTTTCTCATACTGAAAGTGCCCATCATAGGAGGAAAATGTTCCTCTGGAATAGCGACGATAATTCGTCTTAGGTAAGAGCATTCTGATGTTCCCATCCCTGCCTCTGCGATCAGCCTGTTCTTTCTATTTGTGTCTGCTGGGACAAAGAGTTATTAATGTTGTAGACATTGGCATTAACTTTTCCATCTTTATTTTCAGGGTTTGTTTGTCAAAAGCCCATGCCCACGCTGTTTGTGAGATTGGCTGAGTGCACTGCAGCCCTGCTCTGTAGGTTGAGCTCTGAAGGTCAGGGCGAGCTAATCAAGGCCATTTCTATCTGTTAGACCATTTACTTTGCACACGGAAGCAGAGCTTACTGTTCTGCTGGCTGACGCCGGCCTCTTTCTGCCCCGCTGTTGCCCTTTGTGCAGTTTTGGTAACTGACGTCACATCAAGGTGTAGTTACAGAGAGCACCAGTCACTGCTTTCATCTCCAAGGGGAGTCTGATGAAAGTGTCTTTACCCAGTTTGTAGTGAAAGGGCTTAGGAGGTTAGAGAAATTGGCTTGGGTTCAGCAGGTTGCCCATTTGAAACCTGAAACCATCAGAGAGTTGAAAGGGACCAAATGTCGCTCTGCCGTCCATGGAAAACCAGTCAAGGTGCCCTTTTGCAAGGCACCTTACCCACATTTACTCTTGTTGAACTACTCAGTGTGAAACAATCCTGGACTGTTGGTTGGGCAGCTCATGGTTTGAAATAACTGTGTAAATGCAAGATAGATAAATGTTAATGGGAAATTCCACCAGAGTCAATTTAGTAGTCATAGTGCTGCTTTGACTTTGAAAACAGATATAACATGTCCTCTGTCTCAGGAGGAGCTTTGCCTCGGCTCAGACCCACCCTGATGGTGTCCTCAGGATCATTTTCTAACTAAAACATTCTATCAAGTTGCAATATGGGAAGTATAGACTTGGGACTTGACAGCATTGACCATTTTCTTTTAAAACATGTCTCTTGTGAGTTCCCCAACTTTATGAAAGTGCGACACTAAACCCCTTGAGTACTCCTTAAAAGTTTAAAAAAGGAAAAGGGTTCTTTGTCCAAAAAGAACGGTCAGAAAGAGGCTGACATTTCTAGTCACTACTGCGGGTCAAGCTCCAGAAAAACTTGATCCTACATCTCCCATAATGCAACTCAAAAATAGTGTGTGTTAGACTGCCTCTACCTAGTAAATGCCCACATCTTTCAACTTCGTGCCCCATCATGCCCCACTTTGTAAAACAGGTTTCTTGTTAAACCTTTAGTCTCAAAGACTGAGATGAGATACCCTTGATGACATCACTGTGACATCACCAGGGTCACTTGAGGAAGCTCCAGGACATTAGACAACAGTCTTCACAGGCTGAGTAGTATTCTTCATGATAAGTAAACTGAAATCAGTGTAACATCAGCGGAGAAATACAGCCTCATTTTCTAGAACGACTGATTAAATGTCGACTGTCTCCAAATAGAAATTAGCAAGACAAATGTTTACATGTGTACAGTCAATTCTATTGGTTTGTTTAATGAAGGAGCTTTCCCCTTAATGGGATCAACAGCTCATCAACTGTCATGTATCATACAAAGGTACAGATCTGCCATTGCCAAAAAACACCCAGGCAGAGGTAGAAGATCATAGCTTCACTTCATTACAATATGCCACCCTCCGTTCCTGCCAGAGGCCGGCCCAGCAGTCTACCTCTTCATCCAATTAGATAGCACATGATAGCACCAGGATAACAAATGTCAAAAGAAAGGTCTTGCAGTTTTTCGCCACTGAAAAGGGTAAAAGAGCGACGGTAAATGCTGAGGATGAGGCACGTGGCTTGGAGGTGGCTGATGGCCGCGTCTCAAGCCCTGCTGCTGGAAACAGTTGCACATGAAGCAGAGGATGTTGCCATACCTGCTACACTGTCACATTCACACTGGCCTCATTCTCACTCGGGATTTCAAACTGATTTTAAAGCAGCCACTAAATTTTCTTTTAACCTTATTCTTGTGATCCTTTGAAGTTCAATGCCAAGGAGTGAGGCACTTCCAGGCCGGGGGCTCAGCTCCGTTAGGATGTCCTGTGCTAATAATAGTACACTCACTTTTGGGCTCTATCAGGGGTACAAGCAGTGCCGGCAGAAGTATTCAGATCTTTTACTTAAAGTACCCCTCCACTCAAAACAGTGTTTCTGGCCCCTAAAATGTCTGACTTCAATGACTTGTATCTGAGCAAAGCTAACAAAAAACAGAAGCTAATAAAAGATGCTAACTACACTTACCATTCTAGGATGCCGTAGTAGGGCCACGTATGAAAAAAAAAAAAATACGGATCTGGGGAAGGGGGGTAATATTTGGAGGGAAAAAGTGGCCCTGTATAAAATGAATGTATTATTATTATTATTATTATTGTTATTATTATTATTATTATTATTATTATTATTATTATTATTATTATTATTACTAAATGTAGTGGAGTAAAAAGAACAATATTTGCCTCTGAGATGTGAAGTATTAGTATAAAATAGAAACACTCAAATAAAGTTGCCTTCAAGTACCTCAAAATTGCAAACTTTTGAAAACAGGGAGGCACTATTTGGATTTAATAGACTCAATAGTGAGAATAAAAGACTCCCCCTCCATCTCTCCCCCAATCACCTGTGTAACATGCATTTTTTATGCAAATCTATGACTGAGGGATATAAGCAGGCCAGTCATCCACAGCAGCTAAACAAACCATTTGATATTTGAGCTTATCAAGACTCTTGATTTAACACACAATAACATGCAGGTAAAGTAGAGTGGCTCGGAGCAAGGCTTCTGGATCCTGACCGAGCTGGACCACCTTAAGTGCCTTAACCACTACCCTCCTTAGGTCCACTCTCCCATCATGCAATGCCCCCAGCACTGCATCATATTACTAACAGTTAAGCTTCATGGAGAATGGAGACACACTCTGTTGGTAGCGAGTGGCTGCTGTCAGCTTCACTGTGTGCCTTTGAGTTTACATTTCTTTACAGTTGTTTCTGCATGTTTGGAAGCTCTGCTGCCTCACATTGCCCTCTGGTACAATGAGGTATGTATCTTAATCATTTTTAAACATTTCATATGTTTTTTTACTCAGTTTTATGTAGTTGTACTTGTTGTTGTAGGGGCTCATAGCAGTGCGCAGAGGGGGCGAAATTGACAAGGTGCTTAAAACAAGAGCTGAGCCCGAGCAGCCTCCGTGGCCTCCGTGGCCCATGTAGCTGCTTCAATTGGATATAATAAATGCAATGTGCCGCGGGCATCCTTGGAGAGCCGTGTCGCGCCACTTACGGAGCCCATGGCGTTTCAACATTAATCATTCAGTGTCAGTCAGTTAAGCACGCACACTTTCAGCCCCATCCTGCTTCACCTTTATACAGCTACACACGGAGACAGAAGTCTGCCAAGGGAGTTTAGCTGCTCTTTTTAAGTGCTTTCACTCACCGGTGTTCCTATTATTGAAGCACCTAACAATCGATTAAATTAGATCCAGCTTTATTGTCATTGCACACAATAAGTACCAGTACTTACATCTTCCCAGAGAGTTCAGTGTATATAGAGATAAATAAAGATAAACATGTACAGAAATACACAATACTAGCTCTGCACAGCCAGCTGACACTAGCAACCACAGAGCAAACAGTTCAAGTCTACGCTATCGTGTCAGGCACAACAATCTGTTATCTACAACAGTGGAAAGAAAAAGAGACTCTGTAAGATCTCTTAAAGCTACCATGCCACTACATAACAATACCTGGCCTTCAAACTAGTAGCTGGAAGGTTTTTAAAATCTTGTGCGGACAAGACAATGAAAATAAAATATTAAACAACAATTCAGAAAAAGAACAACAGAGTAAGCTTTTATTGATGAAGAGTTTTACATATAAACACAGCTGTGTTGGTATGGTTTGATCAGATGTGATTGACAGTTGCCTGGTAAAAAAGCATGACGTTAAGGAGCTTCATCAGGAAGTTATCCTTGAATTGCCGTTTTTTCAGTGCAATGAAACAGACCTCCCAGAACCAACTTCTTCTGCCTCTGTAGCCAGTTCTCCAACCTCAGAACACAGTATGTCTACCATGAGAGCAGACTCTTTAACCGTGGCAGTGTTAAAAGAAGATGCAACAAGTGCAGCAGCTCCCTGCTGTGCTGCTGAGGGCTCTAACAGCCAGGATGGCAGACTGGAAGGAGGAGCTGCATTTTGCTGTGACCCGTTGCTCTTGCTAATATCTGTCCCATCGCACAGATGTGATTTTTGCCTCTCCACCAGCTGGATAAACATCTTCATCTCCAATTATAAGCAGACGGTCAAAGTAGAGTATATTTTCCTGGAGGTAAAAGCTGTGGTGTTATTTGAGGCTTGCAGTATGGCAGAAATGGTTGAGGTTTTTATCCTCAATAAGGCCTCCACAATATTTGCTTTATATTTGAGTTAAGCTGTACCTGCTTCATTGTAAATTACATCCACTAGAATAATCTATTAGTGTTAATATAACAGAAAAAAGGCACTGTATTTGTACAGGTTTGTCACAGGACACTGAAAAAAAGCCTCTTGCCAATAACAGGGTACATACAGTAATCTATTTTTTATTTATGCCTTATGTTTACGATGAGGATATCTCAAAACCTGCACATAAAACTGAACTAAACCAGTCCAATATGCTAATGCTAAGTGACAAAATATGTTGTGTTTTTTTGTTTGTGTAAGCTGTCACTTTAAAGGGATACATTGCCCATTTTAAACCAGCTCTGTATCATGGCAATGTGGGCAGTGTGTGCAGATGAGATGAGCGGGGTTTGGCTTCCCTCCGTGGCAGAAATAGAGTGGCGAGACTGAAACAAAACTGTCAAGTCTTGGGCCTGAAAACTAAAACAATAAGTAGACGGTGAAACACTTCTTAGCACTGTGGACAACTGCAGGGTCAAGTGATAATTATCTGGTGGTTCGTCACATACTGTAGTTATTTGATCCACTGTTAATATGAAAATATTATATCTGCTTTAAGAAATTGACCAAGAGAGTTTTGGAAAAATGAAGGCAAATTCAAAGATCCTATCAGTACTACTTGGGGCCACAGTGGCTACATAAGCCCCTTTCACACAGCCTGTTCAAGGCGGGTATGTTATTCCACCTCGCCATTCCGTTAAAAAAAACAACCTTGCCTTCTCCCAAAATGCAGAGACTCTTAGTATTTCTAGCTATGGTAGGGGCCATGAAGCATCACTGTACTACTAGATGGTATTGCAGCCATATAGCACTAATAGTTCCTTGAAAACTGTGTGGAAAACAGATTGTGTAATTTTATCTACAGAAAAAGAATTTGCCAACATCCTACTTAATATAACGTGCATGTACAATAATGTTCGCTGTAGGTTAATTCAGTTAAAGATTAACGGAATGTATTGGACGACTTCTAGACTAGTTTTAAGCTTAACAGTGATCCCAGGTGCTGAAAGTGCCCTAGAGACAGCACATTAACTCATGTCTTATGGTACCGCCCCAAGGTACCAGACTTTTGCTCATTAGCTCACTACTGTATCCAGAAAATTGTTGGTCAGGAAGTTCCCTTTTGCATAAGCTTATTCCTGTTGCAAGATCCGTCCACCCTGAATGACACAATCTCCTCTATACAGTACATACTGAATGGGTTCAGACCGCTATCATGCTGGATAGGGGACTGCTTGTTCAACAAGTTAGCTCAAGCACCATCAGTCAAAGAGTGGCATAATCTGCTTGCTAGGGCTACGTATGAACGGGTATCCTTCTCTTTGCTGGGCAGGATAGAACGGTATTTTTGAAAAGGGAAATACCTCTGTACATTAATGGCAATTAAAGACAAACCCAGTGTTAATCTCAGAAGAATAAGACCACACACCGGTTATTTGGAGCAGTGTAAAAAGGAAAGCTGGCCTAATGGCGGACCTATTTCAGGCAGAATTTCTGTGTCCCACATTACAAGCAGGCTGATGTATATAAAGAGATGAAGAGGCAGAGGCCAAAGCACTCTAATGACCCATAATGAAAACATTCAGTATTTAGGCTAATATCAGTTTTTCAATAAATTGCTCTGTATAAAGTTTTTTTGGAATGGGTAGATTTAATGTTGAAAAATGTGAACGTGTGAATTTATGTGTATATATGAATTTATGATGAATGTATTGTAATAATTTGTATGCAACAGAGTTAGTGTACTGTGATGCCGCATGATGAGTTGAAGCAACACATTAAATCATTTAACTAAATGTTGCATATTTCTCTTTTGGCTGTTCCTGTTTTGTGTGAGTCCAGCTTGAGTGAATCTGCATGTATTAGGAAAGAGTGAGAGCTTGTGTGTGAAGCTGTTGGGATGGAACAGTTGGAGATGGCAGACGCTCCTCCTGCTTCTTCATGTCCTAGTCTCCACTCTGCAGGAAGAAGCTTTAGTCCTCCACACCTCTGTCTATCCTTCCTTCTCGCCTTCTTCTTTCCATCCCTCCATCCAAAGCTGTGTGTGTGTTGCTCAGCACATTTTCATTATGAATATATGATTGATTTTTTTACATTTGTGACTTATGTTATGATTTTGTGAACCCTGCATATGTGATATATTTTATATTTTTTCATATATAGTTTGTCATTTATACATTTGTACAGGTGCTGCAATGGATTGTTTAGGATGTGTATAACACATTTTTCTTGTCTTCCTCTTTTATTGATTTCTTGCATCTGTTGTTTTCTCTCTCCAAACACAAATTCCTTCATCCCTCTCTTTCTCACCCCCTCCGACACACACACTGGCATTCGCATGCATGTACACACACACACACACACACCCAGATCCGTTCATACTGTGTCTAGCAGGCAGACCTCCGGCCGGCAGGGTTAGTCCTCCTTCCCTCCTCTGACTGTCTGGATCTGCCACCTCCTTCCTACAGTATCCTTTCCCCATTTCCTCAGAAGCTGTCAATCCAAAACAGACTGTTGTGTGGGTTGGGTGGGGGTGGGGGAAAGGGGGTGGATGGATGACAAATGGGGTGTTGGAGATGGAGGCGGGGTGAGGAAAAAGAGTGTGAATGGACAGCAGGAGGGTTAAGGTCACATCCTACTGTGCGGTGAGATGGCATCGTGTCAGGAGAGACGACCCCTTCACTGACCTCGACTTCTTCCATCACTGTCGACCCCTCATAGCTCTCCTCCTCCTCTCCTTCCAGCCTATAGGCCGTCTGATTGGCTGGGGTTAGCGGTTCACCACCAACCACCAGCTGGACTGGAATGTTATCACACCTTGAGGTCACTGAAGCATACGGGAGGAAGGCTGGAACAAGTTCACTGGTCCAGTGCTGTGTATAATTTAGAGAGGAGACAGAGATGTTTTACCTTAATATGATCAAAGAGCTTCAAATGTAAAACAACTGCTGACACAAAATCAAATGAAACAGAATTAGATGGGTGGCCTTAAGACGATTATAGACATAAACAAGGAAACCTTCACATGCAGTGTGTTCATTGATTGGTGTGGATAATTTGTTGGCAGCAGCCTGTGAAGGGGCAAGTCCCCTTCCAAAGACCTTTCTGATGGCGATCAATGGTCCCTGAGGGATTCCTGAATGGCTCTGCTTTGGCAGCAGCTCCTGTCCCACGTCCCCTGAGATCAGAGGGACAACAGCTGCTGCAGCAGGACCAAACATCTGGCAGAAAGGTAGGAAAGTCAAAGTCTTGTCCGGAAGGTTGTTAGTAGAGACAGTGGCACTGAGGATCTTGTAAGACGTCTGCGCTGTCATCATTAACAGAAAACTCCCAGAGTTAGTCATCTGTGTCTTTCCCTCAAAGCTCTGCTGAACATTTCTTCAGGGATAAAAGACACAGCAGTTTTGATTGGAAGGCCTGAGGGACTATTTTAGACTGTGTTGCATACTGCAGGCATGGTGGCAGCCGGTGTAGAAGACCCATTGTTTACTGCCTGCCTGTTGAACTACTGTCCCACTCCAGCATCTTTTCTCTGATGAACCAGTCAAGAATATTTCTATTCATGTATTTTGATCTCTTTGGGTTGTTCACACCTTTAGGGTCACATCCGAGTCAATAATTGGGGTCATCAGAGTCACGAAAGGTAATGTGTGATAATCTGTGAATTAAATTTGATTGCATGAAAGAGGGCTTTTATGATGGTGAGAAATCAATCACTGGCTGAAGTCCACCCCCTTATGATTTTGATCACAAGGTAAACCACTGGAATAAATGCCAATTCAACCTATTCTCGAAATATTCGTCAGGACCTGATCGTATATTCATAATCTTTTTTTTGCTGCACAAAATTGTCAAAGGTGTGGTGGCAGCAAAGAGAGCACCAAATTTTTTTACATTAGCTGCTGAAGAAAAGATCTTCACCAATGTGACAACACACAGCAAGGACAGCGAACACCCCAGAAAAATCCTGCAAGGATGCAACATAATTCAATTACAACACAATGATAATAATACTAATAATTATAACAATAAACTTTATTGACAAAGTGTCAAGATGCCCAAAGTTTCTTTGAGAGATATGTGTCTGACTAACACAGTGGTGAAGACAGTGGTTTTCTTCTTTTACTTGTGTACATACGCTTGCTAATTTTACCAATCACTACAGTTCAACCATAGAAATAGAATGAGAAAAGAATGGACACTGAACAGTTGAGAGAGACAATGGTGATTGTTGTTGTCATAGTGACAACACACATCAGTGGGGCCATAAAGTGTGTCACTCACTGTTGCTCCTAATTGCAACTTTCCACTAACCTGACTCTCGCCAGATGAATTTCGTTCCGCCTTGTTTCACTCACATCTGGGATCGCTCCATAGGAAAGTGATTTCAGGAGGCTGGGACTTATCAAAAATCATTTTTTCAGAACATATTTTAGCATACCGTTTAGCTGTAAAATGAGAAGTGTGACCAAATTGAAACAAAACCAAGCCCCGTCCACCAGCCGACCAGCCGTATTCATATTCGGGATATGGTGTTTCACAGAAAAATCGAGTTATTCATATTCCCCATATACGTACATGATAAATACCACCCCTGATGACTGATTACTGTGTTCTATTTGTGAAGGCGCAGTGTTTACAAAAACAATAAATATTAACCACTACATTGTATATTTATTACCTATTTACAACTTTAACTTCTTCACTGCTCTGATCACCAACTACAGCGGTCTGCTTATGGCAAGTGGTTTTAACATTTAATAGTTAAACTGGATATGTATTGAGAATATCTACAAATCAATTCTTCCTGGTCAAAAGATATCTATATTTCAGATATCCACAGCGTCATTCTTACTTGTACAAATGACGTCACTTTTGCCGTTCATGTGTATTGGGCTTTCAATTCTAGATACTGTATTCACAATTAGATTTTAGATACCTAGGATGAACATTCTGGATATCTGTAATGTAATTCTTACTAAGAAAAACTCCCATTTCAGATATCTACAATCAAATTGTTACTAGTCATACTTTTAATTTCACATATCCCAAATGAATTACCCCTTTCCAGATATCCATAATGTATTTTTGACTATCCAAAATATATTCTGACTAGTAAAAAGGTCATTACGGATATGTACAATTGTTTTTCTAGTAAGAACTACATTCATGATGTTCATTCTCGATATCTGAAATGTAATTTTGGATATCTATTGAATACCATAGTCTGCTCTTAGTTCATCCCCCGACTCCCTCTTGACCGACTAACACTGAGAGAAATTCTCTGGAGTCCTCAGTGTTTCGCAAATCATGTCTTTACTAAATACTGCATGCATACAGGAGAGACATCCTAACCAACCGCCGGGTCTCCAACAATCTCTGCCTGTCTCCAAATCACTTCAACATTTATACAATTACATCAAAGCTCCTTAGGGCGCACTCACACTGTCCTTCTGGCCGGGGCCAAAACCGTTTTTTCAGCTAAAGCCTAGTACCTTTAAGCAGTGTGAGTGCACCCGCTCCGCGCACAACTGCGGCCATCTTTCAAGCGGGCCGCCCACGGCCCACTTGAAAGAGGTGGGCTTTAGCGGAGCCGTTTGCACATGTACGAGCACGAGCGTGCGCAACAACAACAACAATGGCGGTGAAAGGTTCACGTTGATGTGATGCGGAGGTGGAGTGTTTACTGCAGATTTGGTCGGATGAAAGTATTCAAAAACAGTCGACAAGACGCACAAAAACTCTGAGGTCTATGGAAAGATTTGTAAACAAAGCCACACACACTCGATCAATGCGTGTGACCTGTTACGGCGTGATGGCGTATGGACAGCAAGAAGTATTGACCGAGGCCCAGGTAGTGTGAGTACAAACGGGGCTGGGGCGAGGGGGGAGAGGGAGGGGGGACAAGTACCCTAAAGCCCTGGTCGCGGTGCGGAAGGACAGTGTGAGTACGCCCTTACAGACACAAGGACATCAATGTAACCAAAACACACTACCCAATGTTTATGACCCCAGTGGATGTTATCAGTGTTTTACGGCCACCAAATGTCACCATTTGCAACCCATGTGACTCCTATCCACAATCCTCCCCAGCAGTCATTCACAGCTTGAATGTTATGTTAATCAACATACAGGGATTTACATCAAAGATAAATAAAGACTTACAAAGAAGGTAGGTCAATCTTTGGTTATTTCTCACAACATGCATGCACACACACACACACACACACACACACACACACACACACACACACACACACACACACACACACACACACACACACACACACACACACACACACACACACACACACACAGCGCTGAGATAATCCTGAAAGGAGCTACACTATAACATCCTCCGCACCTGTGCCAACCTGCCACTGTCATCAACACCACGTAGACATTCAACCGCTTTCATTTACAGAAGACAAAACTCCATTTCTGTTTTCGTTGTTTGTATTTCTGTTATGGATTAGGTGTATATATACAGCAGTATCCAGGTTTCTTTTGGATTACTCCAGGTACTTTTTTTATTCAGGTTTCTGAAAATGTGATATTGTGTTTACATGGATAAACTCATAAATGGGATACTCCAATAACCCGACCATAAACAGGTTATTCATGTCCATGTAAACGCACTCATTGATGCTGTGTCAGAGATTCCTCCTCTCTGATTGGTTGTTGGTCAGGCGCAGTTGATCTAGCAGATGACATTAGGAGCAGACAGAGAGAGGTAGAGTGACATTACTATTTCACATATTGTCTGTCTCGTGCTGTTGAAATATAGTGACAATTTCAGCAAATATGGGAAAGCATTTTTTTTTTTACAGAAAGTTACCAGATTCCGATTGAACTGGAGCTTCTTCCTCAAAGACGTGCATTTAATCAATACACAAAAGTCCCTATTACAATTGTATGTAGAGTTGGTGTTTGTGGTTTTTTTTGCACTCATGTCCTGTGTTTGCACTGTTAGCCATTATACCTGTACTGAAACTAATTCCACCAGCCTAACTGTGTGATAATTAAAGAAACTTCAACGTGAACTCTGTAGATTTGAATGGGATGTGAGTACTCTCATTCTCTTTCTATGAGTTCAGTGCATAAAAGGAATCCAAATCAAGGCACTTTCAAAAGCCAAAGTCAAATAAAAATCAATACAACATCTGTCTCCACAAAAAAGGAATTAGCTTCTTCTCAGGCATCACTTGCTCTCGGGCTATGTATCACTTCAATCAATTGACCAGATTTTAGGTTACCACAGCTGAACAAGTTGTAATTTAATGCCTTAAACTAATTTTACATTATCTTATCGGAATGCTACACGGCCTGGTGAAAAGCATTAAAGTTACTTTAGAGAAAATGCATCGCTGAGAGGTTACAGAACAAGCTCAGTTTAGATTTTTAAATGTTATTGCAATTTATTTTATTTATCAACTCGACAGAACTTTCTGCCCCAAGGTGAAGCAGCACCTCATGCAAGACATCTGTGGGCAGAAACAGCCAGACTACAAAAACGATCAACTCCAGGCATTTCTGCCTTTGATAATCATTTTGAATACCATTAATGGTGATGTCAGTGTCTTCTAGTTTTCATCTCATCTTGCACTATGCAATATTATAGCTAGTCAGTGCTCTTCCAGACATTTTTATTTAATTTGGCCTTGTCAGTACTTACCCCTCCTTACTCTGGTGGAGAAGTTCCACAGGAGGTTGCTGAGCATACATTCTTAACAAAATCCCTTTTCAAATTAAATTTAAATGACCCCCTCAGCTCATAAGCAGAGGCTCTCCTGACAACTTAATTCATAATTCAGTGCTGAGCCAGGGCCTTGAGGGCCATAATGATGGCCTAAATGGAGGTGAGATGCTACTAAATGGGCTGTTTGTTTGCACCTAAACCTCTTTACAGGCCACAAGTCCACAGCTCAGCACTGTGGTGGTAAGGAGAGGAGCTGATGTAAAGAAGAGGTGGAAGGCCAAGACAGTTTGCTGACCCGCTGCTTTCATGTCTCGGGTCGTTGTGCGCTGCTTGACCACAGTGAGGTTTGGGTAGATTTGAGATGTTTTAGAGATCATCTCCATTTTACGCGTGAGTTAATGGCTGTGGTTTGTTTGTGTATCGACGTAGGCAATGGGAAGAGACAGAAATATACTCATGAGATATTTATGTCAAGGAGTGGATGGTGTAAATGGTGACACAGTAAAGCCACCAAACAGGAAACAGTTACAGGAATCAACTAATGGGAGGGAACATCTGAGTTGGTGAACACTGTAAGAAGAGGAGAGTATGTTGTAAAGCACTGGTTCTCATACTGTGGTACTTGTACCACTGGTGGTACTTGAAGGGATCTCCAAAATTAAAGAAAAGGAAACATTAATTACTAAATTAAATACTTAAACTTGTATGACCCTTGAAATGTAATTCAAAATAAGTCCAGCATTTCCTGTCATATTGTTGTTTCTGGAAAGGTTCTAGAAATGTACCACCCCTTTTGCAACCCTGTGATAGGTTACATGCTGTGTCTCAAACACATTTAAGAATGCAAGGTCACTGGAAGGTAGGAGATCAGTGAAACCTCTTGGTATGTTTGATCAAATAGTTCAGTCATGAAAATTATGTGTGTGATTAACCCTGTCAGTCAAACTCTTATGATGTGCAGTGAATACAGTACAATTCAATATAACATTATGCTCTTCAAGTCTTATCTAGTTTCTTAATTTTGGTACAAAACCAGTATCACTTGAATAATGTGTTGTATGCGTTGAAGAGGCTATAGGTAAACAGAGTCAACTACAGTATGTCTTTGCACTGATATAACTGCCCTGGAGGAGAAAGACTAAGCCACGCATTGTACAGGAGTAACAGTCTATGTGTTCACAGGTTACAGGTACTGTACAGCACTGTACTTCAAGAGAGTAAGCAGAGGTAAAATGATTGGTTTGAAAACACTGACATGTCCGTTCTGATGCTGGCCCTTCCTACAGCGTGGCTGTGGCTGAAGACAGTCAACAATAAATAATCTTCTGATTAGGAATAAACCTTAATAGTGTCAGCCTACTCAAATGTGATTTAACATTGGTCTTAGTGGTGGTACTTGAGAGAGCCTGATCATTTCTGAGTTTGTACGTCATGTACAAAGTTTAAGAACCACTGGGAAAAGGATGTTGAGGAGAATGCCTTTAGAGTCGAAGAAAACTGCAGCAGGGGTACAGAAAAATAATGCAATTTGTTTTTATTCAGAAATTTAATGTGAAAAGTCAAACATCGCCTTATAACTGAGGGACCATTGCACATTTTAATTACCACAATGTCAATAATTGACCCAGGATATGAGCTCTCTGGCCATGTATATTTCTCTTCATCCTGAAAATTCTTCTCCACCATCTCTAATCTGTGTTCAACCATACATGAACTTCACCATCCACTAATCCATAGAATGAATCACTGCAACGAGCTCCCGTCTCTGAACTGCTGAAGCTGTTGCCCAAAGCCTCTGCATTACATCTGACAGAAAAATATAGTGAAGGGCACTTATCTTAAAAACTGTACCCCACTGCAGTGCTTTGGGCAGAGTAACTGTGATAATGGAAATACAATTTGAAATAATGAATCAGTGCAAAAAGGATGTAACAGTATTTGATAGCTAAATAATTCAGTGGGCAAATTATAATTTATTCAATGTTACATTATTTCGACTTAATGTACCTCTCTTGCTCAGACAAGAGAATGAAATGAATTGTTGGTATCTGAAGAAAAAAAAAAGTGAGCCATCTTATTTACTCCTGGATAAACAGTAAAGGCTCAGGAAGAACACCACCTGCCAGTACTCAAGCTGGTGGAAGAAATCGTCAAAAGATGATGCTGAAGCAACACAAGGTCACGTCACTCAGTGTTGACGAGAAGATCACACACTTGATGTGCTATATACTCTGAGGCTGGCCTTGAATCCACTGCTGGAATTCTCTGAAACACTCTCTGGTGAATCACACCTGTGTCCTACCTCAAGCTATCTCTCGTCCTTACTACACAGATTCTGAAAAAAGTCAATGCACAGCTCAACACAACACGAAGACAGCAGTCACGATTTCTTTCTCTAAAATATGCTGACCAGACAAGACTGAGGCACTGTAAATATGAAGGAAAAGTGAGATATTTTTCCCCTCACAGCGTCCTCTCTGTCTTGTGTAGAACCGAACAAGGAGATGCTGCAGCTTTACCTGCACTGAAAAAGATTAAGTACAGTTTTCACAGTCATTCACAGTTTGGTGGCTCACAGACAGCAGCTTGAGAAACAGACAGACACGGGAAACAGACTCTCCAAATGGAAGTTTCGTCATCTTTGTTGACTGCTCTGTTTATTGTCCTGCAAGAATTGACGGCAAAAAAAACAAGCTTGACTCCAATTAAGGGCAGCGTGCTGATAAAATTGGAGATTAAACTTTCTGATATCTTATAAATGATACACTCTATGCTGTCCAGAAGGCACATATCTTCATCTTTTTTTTGCTTGAGGAACTCTATTGCAAGTAACTGATTCATTAAATTATTTATAAATAAATAATTACATTTACTCTCATTACTGTAACGGAAGTTGTTTTTTGTAGAGAGTAAGGCAAAAAGTCACGCACACAGTTCTTTTTTATGTAACTGCTGAAAACTCGACCAGGTTACTGTTATCCAGTTGGTGGTGTTCAAAACTCAAAGGAAGTCCCTTCACTTCAATCAGCAGGTGGCAAGCAAGACACAGGAACTTGTCTTAGGTCATGAGGAGTTGTAGCACTTATTTACTGACAAATCAACTGTACTGCAGTGTGTGTGCAAGCAGTATTATCTAGCTAACAAACTGCTAAAAAAATGGAAACAAATATAGTCAATTTCGACCTCTGTGATGGCCTAACTATGCAGGAGTGGATTGAACAGTGTGTATTTCCGGATCCAAAAATCCCCTGCTGAAACTAAAAAACGATATGCAGAGATATGTAAAAGGGAGGCCAACAAACTGTTAAGCAAACAAGATGGGCCATCAAATGCTTTGAAGACTGGTGTCAGGATAAAGATGTAGTTTTAGACCTTAAACCCATGACAAAGGAGCAGGTCAATGACATTGTGCATGGCTTTTCTGGCATCAGGTAGGCTTTCCTCCCTAATCATTGTGTTTTTAATCTTAAAGTGAAATTCCAGTGTTTTTGGTGAGAGAGATATCCTGGAGAGACGCTAACAGTCGCTAACAGCTGAATGTGGCTAAAACACAGATTAGCAATCAAACTCACATTTTAGTTAAAACATCTTAAAAATTCATTAATACCCCAGGGGTCACTAGCAGAAACTCAGAAAAGAGAGTCATTGTCCTCTGGTTTTCTGGTCTGTGTTTTTATGAAGCCCTTTTCTATACAACTATATTGATTGAACAGGACCTGAGCATTGTTAAGCCACATGTATGTGTTTTGTGCCTGTTAGGGTCTGGTTCAGTCTGCAAGACATACAGTAAATGTGTCCTGCACCTACCAGTTTGCTCTGATGGCTTTTTTTTAATCTATTAATTTGCTGACGGTCGCCGTAAGGACCTCTTGTACCTCTTGTAGTCAGTTGTACTCATACTGGTCAAAAGAACTAAACTTTAGCTGTGATACATGCTTGGGCACGGTACGAATGGTAAGTGTGAGTAGACCCTAATACTTTATATTGTCATACTGTCATCTTACAGTGCAGCGATCAAACAAACAAGAGTGACACTGATGAGGCATCCAGCTTACGATTACAATAGATGATCACAGCGTCAGGCAACTTGGAGGTGATGTAGGGCCACACCACTTCATACTGTATCTACGGTAGTAAAAAGCACCTGATAACACCCAATTAATAGTTTGACAAAGGTAAAATTAAGCATCTACTGCAACACTTGTCTGCATGGCCAGTAGACAAGTCTATTGACACTGAGTGCAAGAATTATTTTTGACCCTTAAAGTACAATACTCAATAATGGCTGACGTTGCAGATGCTAACTTAGAAATAGGGTGCTTTTAAATTTCTTTTTAAAAGTCCTTTAATGTACTTGTCAGCGCAAGCTCCTCAGGCAGGTTGCCCAACACACATCTACAGAGAGCTGCAGTTACCTAAGGGGACAGTCAAAGAGCCCGGACCACCCATGTCCTGCTGTGCCATTACCTGCTTTACAGCAGTGATTCGTTGGTGACTCTCATTGGCAGTCTGTGATGTAGGTTTGGGAGTGAGCTCTATTAAAAAGTCATTAAAGCTGAAAGAAAGCATAGTGGGTTCTACCCTCTTGGCGAAAGGCGCCTCTGGAAATTACTCCATCCATCATAATTACAACAACCGGACACTGCCTCACACAAAGGCCAAGGGACACAGACTTTATGACCTCATTGAACCAGACTGAGAACATATAGTGAGGAAGGAAGAAAGGAAGGAAGGAATGGATAAAGAGGGGGAAGATGTGGAGAAAGACATCTAAAAGAAAGAAAGAGGGAAGCAGACTTAGAGTGTAGCATTAGGAGGAAAGAGGAAGTGACAGGACCAGGAGGAAAGGATGAAAGTTTTGCTGAGTGAGGGAAGAAAAAAAGAAGGAAGGAGGAAAGTAAGAGCACATGACCCTGTTTAAACAGTTTAACTGTGAAGAAAGGCTGCTCTCATAAAACAGAGGATACAAAGATGAACACATTTCCTCAGTATCTTACTGTGGGCTCTGTGTCTGTGAATCAGTAGGATGTAAGTGCACAGGGTGTGGCGACTGAGTCTGGTAATTTTGAGGCCAGAGGCAAACAGCACAGCTGGAAATTAGGTTGGATTTCTAGAAATACATTAACTGCGTCTGGCTTTGGTCACGACGAATCAGATAAGCACTTCTTTAAAGTTAGAAAAAACTGTGATGTAATAGTCCAGAGCATCACAAAAGTATGTCTTGAAAGTAAACTAATGTCCTGTGTAGGAGGTGCAGATTTGCCACAAGTGAATATATGGTACCGTAAAAAAACTACTTAGGGCTGTTGATTGTATTTGTTGCTGTGGCCGTAGGGGAACAGTTGCCCAACGAAGAAAATGATATTAGACAAAGAGACAATCGAAGGTTGGCAGCAAATCACAGTGTTAGCCCACACTATTGACTCCAGAATGTCCCAGTGCACATTGTTTAGAGAAAATGGGAACAACCTCGATGACCTGTCAGTCGATTATGGGGCTAACACAGATAGACACACAGACATATTCAAATGCAGGGGAGCATTACACCGTCCTCTCTAGAGTTGGGGTTGATTTAATTGAAT
This sequence comes from Echiichthys vipera, assembly GCF_963691815.1. NCBI lineage: Eukaryota > Metazoa > Chordata > Actinopteri > Perciformes > Trachinidae > Echiichthys > Echiichthys vipera. The sequence continues at coordinate 11,421,688 of NC_139826.1, forward strand.
CCAAATCCAATATACAATCCCTTATCAAATCCAATTTATTCAACTCTTGCAAGTGTAATCGGGCCAAAAGAGGGCCTTGCCTACAATGTGAAAATTTCACAGGTCTAGTGTTGACAGTAGAAGGTGATTTGTTTTAGGATAATCAATAAATTAAAGGAATATGTAAAACACACTAAAAAACACCAACATAAAAGAAACGGCCACTAACAACAAAAAAACACCACGATAAGAGCAAATTTAAACAGTAAACAAGTATAAATGGACCACCAAAAATGAAGATCAGCTAAAGGTAACTAAAGACAAACAAAAAACCAAAGATAATATACAATTAAAAGGCCAGATAAAACAATCAAATTGATGTCTAATAATAATAATAATAATAATAATAATAATAATAAAAAACAGTCAAAGGTCAAATGAAACAAATCAGGGCCCAAGTAAAATTTCGTGTGATTTTCAAATCTATTTTAACAATAGGCAAAGCACAGCAGCAGTGGCTGTTCCTGCTCTCTGAAGAGAGAAAAAAGACACACGTTAGTGGTGGTCCCAATTTAACCAGCATGCACTGCAGGGTACCTTGGCTGAACGCTCGTCATCAGGTCACTGATGATAATGCACCGCACCAAGTGGACAATCACTCCGGGATTTCTGCGGGCTATTATCCTGACACACACTGGAGCAGCACAACACTCAAGACCGTCATTTGGACTAAATTACTTAATGACATGTTTACACAATCAAAGTAACTCTATCAGGAGCTTTGCATAGGGCCTCATATTGCGCTGGGGGCCTCATATTATGCGCAAATGCAGCGCAACTATACGTGCCATCGTGCCACGGGTGCGAGCCCACAAACGATCAGTCAAGTCAAGTGAGTTTGAGAGGAAAGAAAGGAGGTCTGTCATCTACTGTACCAAACACATTGGTGCAATGATTGACAACCAACAACCGACCAATCCCTGCTCAGAGCCATGCACCAGTGCAGGTGAAGAGATGGTGATAAAAAGACAACACCAATCTGCCACAAGCAAGAGGAAAAAAATAAACAAGAAGAAGCTTCATTTGAAGGTGAGTATGTTGTTTAAGTACAAATGTAAAACATTGGCCATATTATAGGCTACACTTCAGCTGCAGATATTCATGACATGAAAGACTATTACTATTACTACTATGATGACTATTTATTAAATGTCCTGTCAGCGCCTTTAACTGCACTCTCTTCACCTCTGATAAATTGACCAGTTTGCAGACATACAGTATATCAGTTAAAGTTTATAGTCTTAAAAACATGGAGAAAATATATACTTTTTAATTGATTGATGATGGAGTAAGAAACAGAGAAACATCCGAGCCCCCAACCACAGCGAATTACTGGTTGATCCAATAAATAAGTGCCAAAAACAGCAGTTCGCCGAGTGGCCAGTCACCTCGGAGGTATACGTCAGCCAGATGGACGTATGTCCCTCCCCCAAATGTCACATATCAGTTATTATTACTCCAAGTTCTCTTGTCCTCCAAGTTGTGTTCTGCATTTGGGTCCTCCTCTCAGTTTCTAGCCGTGACAGTACAAACTGATCATCATGGACCCAGCTCTGCCTGTTCGACAAAAGAGTGTTTCAGTTTCAAGTCTCTGTAGAAAACCTAATTTCCTCAGGAACACGTCAGAGAGCACATGTGCTTGAGATTGTGGCACAGGAGCAGTGGTTTAAGGAGAGGCCTTGGGTGAGTGATTTCGTTCCCTACCTGGACTTTGAAAAAGACAAGCTCAAGGTTTTCCTCTCCCCACCGCTCTCCAAACCTTCACCCAGCCAACCTCTCAGACCGTGAGGGTTTGTTTTCTCAGACTGCAGCTTGCCTGTGCTGTTCTCCAGTCCCAAACGTTTTCCTGCGAGCTGGTCCGGCCCTGGAAGAACCACAAAGCCTCTGCAAGAGCTCCAGGCGTCATGTGCAGAGGCCATGTCTTTTTTGGGCCATGTTGATGGTAATTCCCAGAATAATTGTACAAGGTCGACAAAGAAAATATCCTTTAACCTACCTACTGCATGCATTGAGGCCACTAAGCCAATACGTCCCATGAAATTGTGATATTAAGGGAGTAACTTTTCTGCAATTGGTTTGTAATGCATGTAATGCGACACAATGTGTCACAGTTTAATAAATACAATACATACAAAAATACAATATAGAAAAACCTAGGAATGCTGGAGATTCTTCTCTAAATGTATTTATTTTTCCATAACCTATACCTTCATAAAAGTACAATATAACTTCTAAATAAACAGAGTGATGCCTGAGCCATTTAGTCTGGTCTCTCAGTAGCAGCCTATTATAACTCACATAATGAATTCAACAACCTTTTACAGAGCAATGTGATACAATACACTGCCATTTATTGTCACGCCCCTACATTATACATATTTTCTAATTCTTTGTTTACTTGATGAGACTACCATCATAGCCTTTAGTATTCTGAGAGGCCACTTTGTTTTGTGTGTTGCTGTGTGCAGCTTGTCTGGACTGATCTAACTCCTCCATCTCTCTGTGCACCGGAGGCTCTGAGCCTGGCAGCGCTGCCAACAGGACTAGAGGAAACATCAGCCCGGAGACACAGAAACACGCAGCGAGAGGGACCGGGGTTATTAATGATGACCGCTGGAGCTCGGTAGAATGACAAAACAGGGAAACAAATAATGTGTGAAATGCACACCTGTTCGCTCTCGGAGGTGGAGTGAGGAAGAAGGTGAATTCTATGAAGATGGACGAGGAGGTGCGGGGAACTGTAGAGAAGAGGGCAAGGTTGTGGTGCAAGGAAGAAGAAGAGTGTTGTAGAGGCCAAAGGAGGAGGACAACAATAAGGTGGAAACTGTAGAAACAAAACACTTGGAGGGGAGGAAAACAGTGCAAGAGGTCTGTGTAGAGGAGAGGGAGGTAGAAAATAAAGAACGAAGAGGAGGCGTATAATACTATTGCAAAGCAGGAGAAGGTGGAAGAGGAGAAAGCTGTTTTTGAGTCTGGAATAGAGTCACGTCTGCTGGGTCTGAATCGGAAGATGCGAGAGACAGGCAGAAAGAAGAGAGAGTGAGATTCTAACCCATATTTCTATTACTATGTGGTCAGTGTGTGAGGTTTCTTGTTGCTTAGTTACTGTATTGCAACAGCAGCGTCAGTGTCTGTATTTGTATGTGTCATCCTCCCAGTGGTGGGTGTCTGCACTACTCCCCCCCTTCTGCTGCCTTTAAACTATGCTTCTGTTGACAAGAATCAGTCTTCTGACAAAAAACTTTCACCCACAGCCATCCCTATAAGTGCCTTGCTACATCTTTTGGTCCAGACTGCCAGTACTGTAGAGGGAATAGCAGTGCCCAGCTGGTGTTAAGGAGCCAACATGCTCCCTGGATGAGCTGTGTGCATTGGCCCAGGTGCCCTGTCGTAACCTTGCCCATCAATCACCATTGGCTGACAGGCCCAGCCATGGCTCCCGCCCCAAGGAAACGTGAATCTCCCTTTTACCCCCTTCAGGATGATGGATGAGGATGGAGCGCTGGGCCCTCAGGGCTGAGGCTCTATGGAGTGTGAAGCAGCATGGTGGTAGACGGGGGCAGAGATAGAAGAAGAAACAACCCAGGGAGAAGTTACTGAAGAATAAGTTGAATCTTATTGTATGTCTTGAAAATCATATTGTTTTTTTCTTTAAATAAATGAAAAATGAGCATTGGAGTGTGATGAGTCACTTCCCTCCAGGGTACATGAACCCATTTTGATTGTTTTTGTTCACTTGCATGAATAGACTGTATAACAGAGATGGACATTGCTTCTAAGTCTGAAAAGGGAAACCAATGTTGAAGGGCCTTAAATCTGCATTGTTTCTAGTGTCCAGCTGTGGACGACTAAACTGGTTGTAAAAGGAAGTCAGTTTGGATAGAATTCATTTAGGAGAATAACTCCACTTCTCACTCGATTTATTACCTTAGTAAACATTTTTCCAAATTAGTTTATGGTCTCAATCTCTAGTTTCAAGTCATCTTCAATACAGCATGACGTTCATTTATTAAGTTATGGTCCTATTTAAAGAAAAATAGACCATAAAGCAGGGGAAACGTTAGGGCTCGGCCACTTTGTGATTGACAGGTGGCCGAGCTAACAGACAGATGGTTTAGGGTAGAGGTTTAGCGATTCATATCCATGGCACTGTGTACATGAAAACATGACTTAGAGCATGACTCACGTCAGCCAGTTGAATAATCTACAGTTCTCTCTTTAGCATTTTTCTTAGCACACGGTCACGTTCGGTTTCAAAGAAACCAAACCAAAACTTTCTTGATATAAGCAACAGAGCTAGAAAGAAGAAAAATCAACACAAGGAGGGAGGATATTCGAAAATTAGATGGTTTAATACTAATAAGCATCCATGCCATGCCTGCTTTAATCTGTTTGCCATGCATAATCTCACTCAGCCACCACTGGTCAGATATCCTAACTCAAAATTACCCGTTTCCCGCAGGATCCCAGGTGTAAAGGGGCGTGGCCTGGGGAGAAGTGGTTGAGAAATGTTTGGGTGGCAGGAAAGGGAATGTTTTTGGAGGTAGAGAGGAGTAATCATACAGCCTTCAGTCAAGAGAGGAAAAAGCATTTAGCTCCTTTTTCTGGTTGTACTTCATCCATTTGAAGTGAACAAGGAAATCAGTGTGATTTGAGGACTACAGCTATTGAGCAGAGGACCACAAATCAAGCCAAGGCTTGATTACTATTTCCCAATAGTAGGTGAGTTGTGTTTTTTGGTGTCCTTTTTTAAAGCAATGCATCGTTTTCTCTGATTTCTGATTTTTGCATTTTGAAGGGAGAACATATATTCCATTGATGTTTTTTTTTACATTCCGTTGGAATTATTCAAGTTGACATTACAGTTATGTTTTGTGGATTCATTTAGGGGAGGGGTTTGGTTTCTCAGTGTGTTAAAACATACATTTAAGTTTGCTGTCAGGGCTTTAAAGGCATCCAAATTCTGTTTATTGCTCCTTTTAACCAGTCATGACCGAAAGAACAAGGTCGCGGGTACAAGCGGCCGAAATGGGTTTTCAAAGGAGGGTGGCTGGAGTCTCCCTTAGAGATAGGGTGAAAAGTTCAGCCATCCGTGAGGAACTCAAAGTAGAGCCGCTGCTCCTTTGCGTTGAAAGGAGCCAGTTGAGGTGGTTCGGGCATCTAGTAAGGATGAACCCTGGGCGCCTCCCTAGGGAGGTGTTCCAGGCACGTCCAGCTGGGAGGAGGCCTCGGGGAAGACCCAGGACCAGGTGGAAAGATTATATCTCCACGCTGGCCTGGGAACGCCTCGGGATCCCCCAGTTAGAGCTGGTTAATGTGGCCCGGGAAAGGGAAGTTTGGGGTCCCCTGCTAAAGCTGCTGGCCCTTCGACCCGACCCCGGATAAGCGGATGAAGATGAGATGAGATGAGATGCTCCTTCTAACCAGGTCTTAGATTAGCTTGCACATCAGCTGGAATCTCAAAAGATCACAAGAGAATTTCTCTTGTCAGGCTTTGGGTAATGTGTTTGAGCCACGGTGGCTCAGATCAATCAGCTTCCTGTGAGGAGCTACTGGCAGCTACGGACGTGACAACCAGGCCCCCAGGAAGTGCGGCAAACTTTGAAGCCAGTTTGACATAGTGGCCAAATGGTGGAATTACAACTTCCTTGTTGGTCACGTGATTTTATTGGACCCAAAACTACTTTTTCCTATTGATATGGGACATGACGAAAGATATGTCTGTAAATCCATGGATATATTTTTTTTCAATAAAAAATAGGCCAAGAACATTTTGGATGTCTAGAAGAGCCACATGGTTAAATAATTGAATTCCCATTCAAGTTAACCAAAGTGCTAAACCGGAAGTAGCCTTCAGCTTCTCTATGGGCCCAGAAGTGCTGAGCATCCAAGTATTATTTTTTTCGGTGCAGCAGTTTTTTGACTTTATGTACCACTGAGCAACTTTCATAGGAATGAACGAGGCCTACACAGAGAGGTGTCTTTTCATGCAAAACGACAATGGCAGCATCTACAGAGGTTAGAGTAGATACTGCTATAGCATTCGTTCTATCGGAACTCAGAGCATTTCTTCATTGAAAAAATGAAAAGTCATTGAAATTGAAATCAACTCCTTTGGTAAAAGATTGACCATTTGACATCCGTCAGGTAGTTTTTGAAAGTCCCTGCTCTTTTTCCAGTGACAGCTTATATGGTGCTGTGAAACAAACCAAATGATAAGTCTGGAAATGTAAGTAAGCAGTTACTTAGTTATGTGTTAGCTACAGTAAAAACCTGCTGTGACCACCATTTTATGCTGCTTTGTTTTACTCCACTACATTTTTCTTTATTTTTTATCTTTATTTAATCAGGCAGTCTCGATATTGTTAGTAATATCGTTTTTCCAAGAGAGACCTGAGAACAAGGAACACTCACAAGAACACAATAAACAAAACAGAAACAACATTACTACACAATAAACAAGGAATAAAAACAATTACAAGAATCATAAAAAACATTACATAATGAAGCTTTAAAATCTCCAAGAGGAGTATGTTAAGCAAGCCAGCAGCTTATAGTTACAATTAGCCCCAACTGTACCAGCTGCAACAAAATGCTCCGCCATGAATTAAATTCATAGTTATAATCCAATATAAGGGGCCATTCTGCGTAATGATTCCTTTTTTTTTTTACTTGTTACTGAGTATTTATACACTGTGGTACTGATTTTACTTAAGTGAAAGTCTGAGTACTTCTCCCAACTCTGATAAACAAAGCACATCTCCGCCAGATCTTTTTAATGAATCTACTATCAAATGTATGAATAAATTATGCAGTGCTGTGGTCACCAAGATCCCTTTCTTTCTTTTTGGCTCCTGCACACCTTTGCTTCAATATCTGGAAGATTTTTTTATGTCTTTATGACGTTGGGACACCTCTTTGAAAACATAAGCACTCCTGAGGGCCTTGTCTCACCTTAACTAAAAGGTTGCCTTCGCAGTATGTCTGTGTTTTTTCATGGCCACTAGTTTTTTAACACACTCATAAAACAACATATGCTATCTCTCCCAGAAGACACACTCACTAAATGAACAGTGGCAGCAGTGGAGAGACTCCGTGGCTGCAGTCATGCTAATAAATGCAAAAGGGACAAGTTGATTTTTGCTGCTCCTCTTTCAGCAGAGAAATGATAAGAGTGAAATTAGGGCCGTATGAGTTGATTTTGTTGCGGGCCAGCTGCAACACTGCTCAGATTATGCAAATGTGTTTAATGCCTTATCCTCCAAATAAATAGTTGCCGCCAATTGCTCAGGGCAGCAGCTCCACTTTATTCCACAGACTCCAGCTAACTGCAGTGAAGAGGATTTTCCCTGTAGCGTGTTGAAAAATGAGAAACACTCTCTTGAATAGTGTTAATGGCCATAAACACGAACCTACAACTGGAGTTCTGCTGAACAAATTAACATAACTGACTTTATTTGGACCCTATTAGACGCACTGGCCGCATGATTTAGATGGAGCGAAACCCAGAGTAGCGTAATGATATCCTCATACTACTGCCTGCTTTACATTTCCTCTGTCCCAGACAATGTAAAATACGGATGCCCTCATCATAGTATGGGAGCTAATTGCTGTGGGGTTATAATGTAATATTTTAATTTTTTTTTTTTTAAAGAAAGGCTCAGTATTATTTTGTGTATAAGGGTAAAAATGTAAATAGAAATGGTTTTAAAGAGTTAAAAAATTCAGTGAACTATGTAAAATGACTGAGGGCAAACAGGGTGGTATTTAAAATGTACAGAAACATTAAAGTGCATATATGCTCACAAAACAAACATTAATCCTAGATAAAATATGATAATTCCTCATCTTAAACATCTGTGTATGTATTCTTCCAAGCTGGCAGGGATGTTAATAGCTCTCTATAATACTGTGCATCGTTTTTTTTTAAAGAAAGCATTGTTCAATGTATCCTACCAGTCTAATAAGCATAGTACTATTATAATTTTGCCAGCTAAGGACTTAAGTAACTTTCCTTTAGAAAAGTAGTTTCTTGCTTTTGGATTAGTGTTGTTTTATTTTCCAAGTAATTCATATTGAAATAAACTCCACCGGGTTCCCCTCAAATAACCTAAACATGTTGCTGGGGAGAGGGACATCTGGGATACCTGGTTATTGCTGAGCCAGACTGCACGGGTGAGCAGCGTGTGTGCTTCGCCGAACCTTTTGCTTTTTATTCGGTGCCCATGTTTACAGGTTGGAGCAGCCCCACTGCCCGCCTGAGCAACGCGGCTCAGTTGTGTGTCAGCTAGAGAAGAAAGGTGTCACCTACAGCATCATGCGGGCGGCTCGCAGCTCGCAGCAAAAAGAGACAGAAAGGTCCTTTTGACAGTCATATCAAACCAGAACCTTCACTTAAGTTTTGATGTGTACACTGGAGATCAAATTTAGGGAACAAAGTACTAATACTTTTACTTTATTTTTTCTGAAATATTGTTATTTTTTATCGTTCAGATTTGGCAGAATATCCACGTGTTCATATCACTGCTGTGCATTTTTAAATAGCCAAGGCACCTCAACAAAAACCTTTATTTTGTGAAAAAAACAGGTATATATTTGTTCCTTTAATATCATGTAAAAATACAGTAATGGCTATACTTTCAGTTCAAGAAGGCTACTTTGGGATTACCTGGGCTTGCTATTTCTGTTGTTGCTCGTCGCCTACTATAATAGCTACTCAGTGCTAGCAGATAAGACTCCTTTATGTGATGCACAAAGAGAAACATGCTCTTCCACACACTGCTGCTCACTACATAGAGGAATATGGAAAACTTGGAACGACCTCCTGGACAGAAGGCATGTTGGACAGGATTTTATTGTGCATTGCTGTGCCACTTCCACAGATTCTTAGGTGAACAGTATCGGTGATCGGTGTAGAGGATACTTTGTTTTTGATTTGAAGCATGGCCGTGTTAATTTTATATCAACTTTAATTATTTAGGCGTCAGGGGACGACTCAGAATATCTTGCAATGGTGCTCTTTTTAAACTTGTTATTTATACTACTGAGCTGCGTGACTATCGAAAACCTATTTAAAGCAGGGGAAAGGTGAGAAAACAGTCTGCAAATGTTAAAGAACATGGCATAGCTACTCTTCTTCTCTCACCTGACCTTACTGATTTTCCTCAACTGCGGGAGGATAAGGTCTAAAACACGTTATGAATTAAGCATTCAATAATGTGGACCTAACATTTCAATATGAAAGCTATCTTTAGTGGATATGAGGCATTTGGCCATAGTTAGATGGACTGCAACAGTTGCTGCACTAGGGCAGAGAAGTATGTGGGCATTGCTTATGTCTAGCCAAAAATAAGGCCATGTAAGGCAACACAGCAAGAACAAAAGTAAAGGAGGGTCACACCAAGAGGCACAAGAAAGTTCATCTGCATGTCCTACAGCTTCCAGGGTAACAATGATCTGTCCAGCTAATAACATGCTAGGACTAGGCAGTCACAACCATTAAGTTATGGCAGGGATGTATAAATAAAACTGAATACAGCGTTTGAGGCAGAGCCCCGTTCATTCCTATGAAACTTGCTCTGTGGTGCATGAAGCCAAAAAAATTCAACTGCCGCGTCTAAAAATACCTGGTACCTGCTGCTGCATTTGGGGCCAATAGAGCAACTGCACTAGAGACTTCCGCCAGCCAAGCTGACTACTTCTTGTTTAAAACTTCAGCTAGCGTGAATGGGGATTCAATTATTTAGTTTACTTCTGGACTTAATGGATCAAATTCTGATATTAACAAGAGTAATATTGAAAAAACGCATCCGCTGAATTACAGGCATCTTTTTCGCCATTGAAGTCAATGGGAAAAAGTCTTTTAGGAACCCTTGTCATCACATGATGGACCCGGTAGTTGTAATTCCATTATGTCAAATTGGCTTCAAAGCCTGGTGCACTTGCTGGGGGCCTGGGTTATGGTCCTATTACTGTTACTGTCCCACTTAATGGGACCATGGCTCGACACAGCTTATTGAAAAGACATGGGCCTTATTTTGGAAAAAATATGTACTGGAGTGACTAGGGACAGAAAGTGCATCTTTTTAAAATTACTCTTAGGATTAAATAAAGGTGGATGTTGCAACACTGCTAACACACTATGGTCGTTTCTGTTAATCGGCTTTCAGAGACCTCGAACAGAGGTCAACCTTAATTGTGCGGTCAGACAAAGTTCACAAAGTTAAATTTACTTGTGGTGTGGCAAAAAGTTCACAAATTGCAGCATTCCACAAATTGAAACGTTTTTAAAGTTAGGTCAAAGTGAATTTAGATGCTTTCCAATATTTCACACTTTTGGACCTTAAACATTTTCTTTGCTAAGCTTAATTGTCTTATCATTTGGCAAGTCTGTGAGATGAAAAATGACATTGACGTGATGCCAGTGTTTGTAGATGTTTCCCTTGTTATGTCTTAGCTCTTATAATTTGAACTGGAGAATTATAACCTAAAGCCAATTAGCCAACCAAGGTTGGGTTTTAAAAACAGCTGTCAAGATGAAGTGGAGGCTTTCCCAGGGAGGGCTCCAAACAGTTTCAGGGTCTTCAGCTCAGTGAAAAATATCACATTAGTTATTTCAGTAGTTATCAAAAGAAGATAATATAAAAACACCTAAATGTGTGTGATTTGGTTAAAGAGATGGATCAGAGGCTTGGGGAATTTTACTTTACCTTTTTATGTCTTTGGTGTAATGTATAATGTTTGTTAAGTTATGTCAAACAACAGTATTAGGCTATCTTGGCTCAACCGTTGAGTGTCCATCGGCTCAAATAACATAACCATGATCCCATAGGCAGGTCAGGAATTGAGGGAAACTAAGCAAGTAACTAAGGGTTTTTTTTCCAAGCTTTGATGGTCTAGTCTAAGACATAAAAAAGACAACCCTGCATGGTTTCATTGCAGCAGGATTTCATGCAGATGTAAAAAAAAATAAAGCATTGTAGCATGTTCAGAGAATGTTTATTATTGAGATAATGTTCCCCATGAAGTCCTATGAAAATACAGTTGCATCTGGATGGTTTACATCTTTCATCCAATTATACATACAATTAAACAATATTGATATCCTGCATATATTAAAAGCTTTATTCATGACCGTATGCCAATCTTATCCATCCTACATCTCATTGCCCTGTCTGAGGATGCAAGGAAATCTTTACATTGGTTTAATATCTCATCCATCTTCACCATCTGTCTGTTTCAATTTAGGCACCTTTCCAGAGAGATGGGCTGTGAATGAAGAAGAAGGGGATCTGTTTGTAGCTCAGGGTTACACTGACACAACACATGGCTGTTTATGGAAACACTGGCCAAATTTGTGATGTTATGATTATTACCAGTATTATTTTCACCTTGTCTGTGTGTGTGTGTGTGTGTGTGTGTGTGTGTGTGTGTGTGTGTGTGTGTGTGTGTGTTTGGGGGGGGGGGTCTCAGGTTGTTTATATACATAAACACCAAATTTTGCCATTTGGTGTTAATGCATATCTGTTGGTCTTTCTGTGGACACTGCCATAGCTTCGCAATCTTGCAAGATACAGTCACAAAACTTTACGGGTGTGTAGTTGAAAAAGAAGACTGAGGTGTGCTGACTGAGGTGTGCTCCGAGCAAGGTGCCAGAAGTAGGGTTGGTAGGAGGGGTCTAGAAAAAGCTCAAATGGTCTCTAGTTATCTTTTTATCCTGTTCCTCATCCTGTTGCCCAGTATGAAGATATCTGTACTCAGAGCTGACAGCCCTGATTTGTTAAAGATGGTGCAGTAACATTTTCTTGGAATGTCCTACTAACTCAGACAACTCAATCGCAGTGTGCCGGCTATGCTTCATTGCCTCATCTCATATCTCATCCCAACCAGCCTCTCCATTGCTTTTTCCCCCCTCTGCTAGTTTTCTCATTACATTCTTGGCACTCCTAAGGAAATAATACAGAGTTTTTCTATTGGTCTCTATAGCAAAATACATTTCCTTTCATCTAGCCCTAAATGTATGTGGAGAATCCACCTGTCCTATCAAAACATGTATGCAGCCCGCTCTCCCACTCTTCAGTTTCCTTAAATAGGCTATTTTCTCCTCTAATGTTGTTTCCCCTCGTCTCTTCTCTGGTATTGATTGGACAAGCTTGCTGGATCAATAGATTGCTGTAGATCAGAGCGATTGCTGCTCGGGCGGGCTACCGCATCTCACAACATTCAACACGGCCTCCATATAAACCACTCAGAGCGCTCTCATTTCTGCGCCAAGGTTATGAAATAAAGGGCTGATAGAAGTTGACAGTGAGGCTTGTTTGTTTTGACCGATGAACAGGTTAACTGCTCTGGCGTTGTAGCAAGCCTTCTGCAAGTGCTCTAGGTCTCACCTCATTGTGGAGAAAATTACCTTGAATCTATGGTCTTTTTATTGCACTCACAAATCCTGAAAGTTGTTAGTGCCACAGGGCAGAAGAACAGAAGGGAAGATTGTATACTAATGGCCCCATGATGCCTGTTTTTTTTTTTTTATTCAGTTGAGATATCAAACCATCAATCATTGTGCTGTATTCAACCAGAAGTTCTTTCTTACTTTCGTTTCACATTTCTTAACATTTAGCTGACAATGCATTCTATTCAGAATTTGTAACTTCCTGTATAAATCAGCAAACGATTCCTTTCTGTCACACACAAAGAGCATCCTTCAAATAAAATCCTCATTATTTCTACTGGCCTTGAACGCCACTACATTTCAATAAAAGACCACTGATACAGTTGCCCTATATATAATAAACATAATATACGGTTTTCGGTGTTTGTAAATCAAAAGTGTGTGTGTGTGTGTGTGTATGTGTATCTGTGTGTGTGTTGGTAAAACTACCCTGACAACCGTTTACCTTCAAGAGCATTTACCCAAAAAGCAAAGCGGTTTTATAAGTCACTCTTCCTGTGGGGTGGTTACCGCCAGAAGTTCAGCATGGTGAACTCTGGGTGGCAGAGCAAAATCTATGCGTGTACACGTGGGCGACATATGCTTGCCGCAGTTATCAAAACCGCTTCCCCCTTGAAATGACTGGAGGTGGATTGTTAATACATGGCAGTGTGAAAGCCCCTTAAAGCACATAAAACACACAGAAATGTAATAACAACAGCTGATTTGTATCATATTTATTGCAGACATTAGAGGGTGCCTTGTGTGACACAATCAGACACTGACGCTGAAGTGACTGCTCCCCCTTCACACGGTTATTGGCTGGAGGTTACACACCCACGTAGGGCCAAAAGGCTCTTTGCTGACACTTATAAATGTCTAACACAGCAAAAAAAAAGAAGAAAAGAGAAAATATCGGCAGAAGGCAGAGTCTCTAGACACATATATCATAAGTGATGAGTGAGAGGGATTACGTTTGTATTATTTTATACATTGTTCTATAGGACTAAATATACCATTAAAATCCCAAACAGCTCTTTGCCCACTGCTTGACCACTTTTTAGCCATGCTAGTGGCATTGTGCTAGAGATGGCAATGTCGTTCTTGGTTGGCTCAGACCATAGACTATATATGGCCTCTGGATGGAAGACGTGGCTCCATTTCCTCCTACTGTACAAAAGTAACAGCCAAAATATATCTAACAGGGCTGCTGCTGTGTTATAATTTTGCAACCAGAGTCTGCACATTAGTAGAGTTATTTAATCGAAGTAATGTCCATACAACCGCCGATTATTTGCGAGTCGATCGAGGCTGTGAATCATAATATTTCACCCTATGTTTATAGTATTAAATAGCTAAACTAAACCAAACATACAAGGAAAACAAACACTTGAGCAGCAACTACATTTGGTAAAAATTTATGTGAGATGTACTTTGAGTTTGTAGTTTGGCCCATGTCCCATCCGCTAACATGGAGAGAGCGGGGCTTATGACCTATACTGCAGCCAGCCAACAGGAGGCGATCAAGATGTTTTGGCGAGAGCTGTCAAGCCATCCATCTTTGTATACAGTCTATTGTTCATAACCTACCAGACCCATCTTGAAAGACGGAGCCTGTCTCATTTGCATCCTTCGTAGGTGTTGCCCTGCGGGAATATAAGAATATAATGTAATGAATTCAATGACTAAAAACAAACAAACACAACAGACTAAGGGGGAGCAGGTCTCAAAGCAACACTACGTTTATGTGCAGCCTCAGAGCTGCAGGCCTAGACCCTTCCTCATTCTTTCCAATTTGCAGCGGCTAGATATCCTTGTAATTCTGCATTTTTTTAATCAGAGGTTTGGAGAAAATGACTATTCATTTTTATCTTCTAAGAACAATTCCCAGGGGAATAATTCTTGGTCCCATTTCTTTCTCTACTGTATACCATGCTTCCTCCTCTCAATGTCTTTGCAGAGGATGTGTAGCAAGTAAGTTTAAACTATCATTGCAACAAGCCTTGTTTGTTTGCTCTCTCAACACATATTATTTGGACACTTAGGAAAACCCTTTGTTAAGCTGGTTGATTAAAAACACATCTAACTGCTATTTCAAGTAAATAGGGGTCTTCAGGCTTGTTTTTTGCAGCTAAAGACCACTGATAAAAGAATGCCTTTATAAAAATCTAGCAGACCTTGAGACCGATCCACACTTTTATCCCATCTTGTTAATAGTACTGTAACAAACTGCACTCTGGGTGTGGCTTGTCCAAAATGTTGGCAATATGCAATGCTTCTAACAAGCTTTAAAAATTATAGACTGTTTTAGATTTTCTTTAGCAGCTGACAGCTCCAGAAATATTTGCTATTGCTGAAAACAACTTTTACTTTCTGAAGTAAGTTAATGCAAAACATTAAGCTTGCGTTAGTTCATGCAGGACACAGTAGTCATACGTCCCAGCCGTGATCGGTTGACAGTCGCTGATTGGACGATAACCATGAATAACACACCAATCACAGCCCTTCCTCACACAATGCTGTTCATTAAAATATGACTCCCATAGCACTGATCTCTGCACACAGACACTGACTCACTCAGGCTGCCTGGCAAAGCTTTGCCTCCTTCACCCCAGCTTCCATCTTTCTGGTTTAGAGTTTAAAAAAATGGTATCCAATGTCCATCTTTTAGCCCGCGCTTTTATATCCCCTAGAGGGGATTACTGCATTGAACTACCTGTCTCGGCTCAGCATGTGTTAGATTATACAGGGAGCATTTTTACGAGTGGAGCCATCAATGGCAAGCATAACTGTATTTCCATCTGTTGCAATAAATGGTTAAATCTATGATGAGTGTTCCTGAATGAACCCTTTTTCAAGCAGATTTTAAGATATTTTAGCAGATTTATAAAATAAAAATCTAAAATATAACATGCAAAAGTTTATTATCCCTTTACTCAGTACGCTTTTGAAGCACGTCTGGAAGTAATTCCAGCCTGGATTCCTCTTGAGTATGAAGCTACAGGCTTTACCAACATCAACATAGACAAATGACGAATGTGATCAAGGGACGCGATACTCGGGTTCTGGGCGATTTAATCGCCTCCATCACTTTTGGTCTGAATGCACAGTAAGTGGCTTGGGCAAACTGTGCTGTGTGTTTCCCTGGCTTGTCAACAAATGCACATGTATCCCCTGATCATTTAACCATGACAACTTTTACGACAGTAGTCGAAGAAAATACTGTTTCCAGAGAGATTTTAATATCTCTCGTAAGGGTCCCTGAAAATCATATATAAAGAGTCTGTTGATGTTGGTAAAGCCTGTAGCTTCATGCACAAATAGAATCCAGGCTGGAATTACTTCCAGATGTGCTTAAAGTTTGAGGGGTAAAAAGAACAGCACACACAGAAATCAGTTTCAGTTTTAGATTAAAGGAAAATAATTACCAGCAAAAATTCAAACCATTTTGGGATGACACCAGCCACAACGCCAAATCAGACAAGGGGCGTACATTGGTGGAGCAATGGTCCCTTCCCTACTGTCGTAGCTGGTAACAAACAAAATCTCAGTCCTATTTGGATAGTCACCCTCAAAATTACTTCGGTTTATTTTCCACAGTCATTATAAAGTATCCTGCAAGAGTTCAGTCAGATTACGCAATAAAATAATTAATCTCACCTTAAATCACCTCTTGACATTAGTCTCTAAAGGCAACCATTACTTGCGTTGCAAGGAACAACAGCCTGAATATAGGGCTGTTTAATCAGTCAGTCAATTTGCACATAGATCAAGCGCAGCTTCATAATGTATCCACTATCTGCAGAAGCCATCTGGAGAATGCAATGTACACTGACAGCAGTCGGAGCTCCAGCGAAAGGCAGAGTGCCCTGCAACCCGTAGCTTTGGCTCCAAGTCCGGTCAGGAGCAGAGATCTTGCCTTGCTGCTCTGCTACTCCCCGTTGATGCCTTCTTGCTACACTGGTGATTATGAGCTGAACAAAGCACCAATTTATTGCTGTAAGGTAGACTATCTGAAGAACCTAACTGACAGGTGATGCTAGGCAACATAATTTAAAATGCAACCTGGCGGCTGGTTTAAGCGAATGGATCGTATTTGATTATACTTTTTTTCCTTCCGATATCCAATCTAGTGATTTTAGTAAGTATCAGATCTAGAAAATGAAGCCTTCTCCCTAGATGGCCTGCAACCTAGATGACACTCCACACACTTAACATCAAACTTGGTTTCTGTTTTGCTGTTGGCTTATAATAATAATATATAAAAGGTTATACATATAACTGTTTTTCTAGAGGGCTACGACAAACTTAAGCCAACTCTGAAACAACGGGGAGGGTTAAAGGGGGAAATTGGGGAAACAGATTATTATTTGTATTATGACAGAAATGGTTCATTTATAATGACAGCCAGCGTTTAACAGGCAAGGTCTTAATGAGACCTCATCCATCTTTCTTGCTATGCAGCCTGCAACCACAGTATGCAGCACTCCAAATGTAGAGAATGAACTGCAACCCTGTCCATTTTAAATGACTTGCGTCTTCACCTGTGCTATAATCTCTGGGACATTATGCAAAAGGTCCCATCCAATCACGATAAGCCTGTACTGCTCTCTGCCTGTAATCAGATGTGATTATACACTGTTGGCTGCAAACGCTTCTTCAGCAGATACATTCACAATGACCATTATCATATTCAAACCTGTGGGATGGGGTGAGTGCAGGGGATGGACAGGGGTAGAATATCCACAGCTGCACAATAGTCTATTACAATAGCTGCATGTTTGGTGGTGTTTTGGATGGGGTGGGGTAATGTCAAGTGAAGGAATTTAGTTTTTGAGTTTCATCATGATCATGAATAAATTATGATAAAAAAAAGGTTTCCATTTTGAAAAGAAACTCAACTAGTTTCTTGTGGAATGATCTCTCAGTTTGTTTCCCTTCATCCACAGAGTTAGGAGCACGACTCAGTGTGCAAAACAAAAACAATTTCTACCTTAACATAACGGCTACCAAATCATTTTGATGCTACACTGACTTGTAAGAGACTCTGCCATTCCCTTTGCACCCTGATGCTTGTTCTTGTACTATGTAACTTTGGTGAGCAGGTTGGAACTCCCGGGACACTAAACACCTTACGACACTGACACTTATTTCGGTGAAAGACGATTATATTATAGGGAGAATGTTTTCTGGTTTTCCCTCTGATGTCCTTAACTTGTTGCTAAATTAAGGCTAACTGCTAACTATTACTGCTCTCAGCTAGTTAGCCGGGCTAACAATGCTAGCACAGGAACTTTGGACCATGGGGAGGAAGAGATTTTCAGGCCCAGGACGGGTGCGCAGCCTCTGCAGCCAGAAGAGACTGAAGCCAAGAAAAGAAAAGGTGAGAGCGACCGGGCAAGAAGTTGCCAGACAAGTGTAAATCTCAGACTGGCTTTTAGTTGTTGGCAAGTGCTTCACAAAATAAAAGGGTGCAACACATCAACTTGGCTGCTATGTCTTGTGTTGTTGCTCTTGCTTTATGTTTGGCTGTGTTAGCAAAGTTGTCGACTCGCTAGTTTACAGCTGTCCATATTTACATCAGTGGTAGAAAGTTAATTGTACTTTGAAACTTTAGAGGCTTCAAATGCAATGTTGCTTAAAGTTACAATACACAAGACCACCATGCTTGGTGTAGTTCTATCCTTCTTAAACTGCTTTTGTTTTGCTGTTTTCAGCCTCTCAAATATGAAGATTACCTTCTTTTCTGTTTTAAATCATACTGAACTGTATAACTTTGGGTTTGGGACTGACAAAATAAGACATTTAATCACCTTGGTCTTTTAGAAACTGGGATGGACATTTTCACTTTTTTGACATAGATGATGTGATTTAATCGAGGAAATAATCAACACATTGAGGAATAATAAAAAATAATCTTAGTTGCAGCCCTAGTTGTATTTAATTTTGATCTTGATGATTCCTCATCACAGAAGCATGTGCTGTTCTGGGAGTCAGAGACAGACAGCGTGCTCTTATTGGTTCAACTTGAGTGCAGATTGAGGAGAGTAGCATGATCAATCATGCAGATCACATGCGTGATGAACACATACATACAAATACGATACACATACAGCCCTATATATAGTTTCTATCCTTCTTATGTTCCTGTCTTCATAGAGAACTAACTCTGGCCTCATTACAGGGAACAGATTCTTCACTGATGAAAGCCTGTTGGCCATGCAAAATATCTGGTTCAATATTTCAATATTTCATCATCCCCTTACGGCAGAGAGAGTAAACAGCACTATGCAATTCAACTGATCTCCAATCTTGTATTCTATGCTAACATATCTGTATTTTGGTCCATTCTAAACTTTCTATTGTCATTTTGTTTCCTTCCTTCTCTTCCGTATCCTGTTCTCTTTCTTTCCGTCTGGATCATATAATATTAACCAAGTGCGCTACAGAGTGAACAGTGGGTGAAAGGGGCCTTTCCAGTAAACACAGCTGTGCCTTTCAGAAAGTTTGCAATTTGATACATTATGTTTTGTCTGAATCAATGACTGCAAAGATCCTCAACATGTATTTGTTCATGTTCTGCTAAATCATCAAACTCTCTGAAGACGTTCCTTCCACTTACCCAGACAGATTAGTCTTCAAGCTGTTATTAAACAGTTCATTCATTCATTCATTCATCTTCAACCACTTGTCCCTGTCGGGGTCGCAGGGGGGCTGGAGCCAATCCCAGCTGACATCGGGCGTGAGGCGGGGTACACCCTGGACAGGATGTCAGTCTATCACAGGGCACATAGAGACGAACAGAGACAGACAACCATTCACACCTACGGGCAATTGAGAGTCATCAACTAACCTAACACGTGCATGTTTTTGGACTGTGGGAGGAAACCAGAGAACCCGGAGAAAACCCACGCAGACACGGGGAGAACATGCAAATTCCACACAGAAGGGCCCCAGCCGGGATTCGAACAAGGAACCCTCTTGCTGTGAGGTGACAGTGCTGACCACCAGATCACTGTGTCGCCCCTATTAAACAGTTCATTCAAAAAACATTTTTTTTGTTACAAAATCACTATTGCTTACTCCTGAGCCAAATATTACATTTTTTGGACTTTTACCTTTTGATTAGACCCTCATCTTTCTCATCTGCTTTTACTATTCCACCCTCTGACATAATACATCACTTATGCAACTCAACTCTACTGGAGTCACTGTTTTTTTGTTTTCCATTTGCAAAAAATGTCGATAGTACCTGGCACACTTTTTGGCACCACTTCTGTTGAGCCTCGAACAACCTGAGCGGATACTAAAAGAGTTTAGTATCCGCTGCAGACCAGTGTTTGGTCAGAGAGAATCGTTAAAGCATGACACAGGACAAAGCCTGTACAAACTATTTTTAAAGCATTTTTAAATAGCCTAGCCACCACTATAGTTTCATTTGCTCGAGCCAGATTTTAAAAAACGGCAGCATTCAAAACTACGGCGTACATTGTCAAAGGGGGAAACCAGTCTTGTTCTTATGGTGGTCAGCTAAGAATCTTGACTACACTGAGAGGAAAAGAGAAAGTACTGGTACAAAAAAGAGTGAAGAGAGAGTCCAGTCAATCAGAGCCATACCATGTAGTGCAAATATTAAATTAGAAAAAAACCCACAAGCGATTGCATGAAATTTGAAAACTAACAGCTGCCATAAAATCTCAGTCATGCCTGCATTTAAACCAATGGCACTGCAGAACAGAATCTCAGCATTTCAACAGAATCTTCACGATCACAAATTCCTGCCGTTTGGGGTCAATGAGACAAATGCGTTTCTGAATTGGGTCAACTAGAAATCTCCTGAGATAATTGTTCAGCATCGACTAGGAAATTAAACTCAAATGTTGGTCCTTTTACTGCTCTCTAGTGTGTTTTGACCCCTCAGCCTGCTGTTGCAAAGCTTTTCTCTTTTGAACAGCTGGGCTATACCAGTGCAAGCTTTTTGTGAAAGTGAAAATTAGTTTGTTGGAGTTTGACAAAATACATGGATTCACTGAGCTCCGACACAAGCAAAGCTGTTACTGAATCTATTATTTCTGCTCCACTCTCATTAGCAAAGAGCATTGTACAAAACCCTGAGGCAGCAGCTTCTTTTTGTTATCAGAGACTGACCGTTGCCAAATGTCACCAGCGACAGGTCGTATCAGCTGTTGCTAATTAATGTTAATTCAGTGAGTAGCATGATGATAGGTTAAAATGAAACTTGGCTGTTGCAGGGTTTTGTAGCTCTCTGCAAATTGGTGTCCGTGCTCAGCTAAAAATAATTTGTGAGGGAAACCTCATTCAATAACACCACTGTAAAACCACAACTCTAGTCAAAAAATATCATCAAAAACCAAATACTAGTAATTAAAATAATAGCAAAAATATCAAGTCATAGAAAGAAATATATGCTTGTTTGAGTATATAATTAACTTAATCTGGTCATCTTAATAGTTGTGAATCACACCCTGTAGTATTTGGACCAAGAACACTACATATGCAGCTATGCATATAATCATTTTTAATATGTACTACAAAATTAACATATTTGGGATGAATGCAGTTGAATCTCTCAGGCTGTAGCTTTAGTGTGAACTGGGCAGCTGTGTCATTTTTGTGTATTGGATTGGATTTGACGCAGTATCAGCTCGATTGAGACATCTCTAGCAACCTACCGGTTCGAGTCTGAGCTAGCCCTGTGAGTTGTCACTGTGTTGGCAAAATTCCAGCACAACCTATTTAATGAGGACATGCAAATTTATCTTGCAGGGTCAGTGTTTTGGTTCATACACGCCATCGTGTAACCTTCCTGCACTCTTTCCTAATTTTCCATAGGTCCTTTTTTCCTTTTCGGGGGACAGAGGATGTTCAGGGGCAAGTAGCAGGTCAACAATAAATGGCACATAAAAGCTGTATACATCATCTGAGAGTTGGAACCTGAAGATTAATTTGAGATTCAGCTTAGCACTGTGTCAAGGTTTCTAGTCGAAAATTTGTATTAAGCATATTTTTACCGCTCGAGAATTGATAAAAATGTTCAACAATATCTAAAGATACAACATTTAGACACCCAAACCTTGAGGAACACAATACAAAAAAATCCAAGCACTTCTGTTCAGGAAACTGTTCAAAAACCTGCTTATTGCCAATATACCTAGGGAAGCCATCCCTGTTTTTAATGCCATAGGTTTCTAGTTTGTGTTTTAAACAGTGAGCTTAGTGAGATTAAGAAAAAAAGGTCTAAATACAGTGAAATGGCTCCTATGGGGACTAACATCATCATCTAAAGAGTCTCAAACCCGACACTAAACTGAGCCTGCTACAGTCTCCGAAAATAAATGGTGGAAGCTCAGTTTAGTGTGTGCATCTGTAAGTACTTGAGTTCATGATCGGTACAGTCACAGGTGATACACTATCAGTAACACTTGCTCTTAAGCTGTGTTACAGTTGCAACACAGACAGTGACTGTAAAAATAAGTCTTATTGGATTGACAACTGATTCTGACTGGAAACTGGACTTTTAAAGCTCATAGTGTGTGTGTGTGTGTGTGTGTGTGTGTGTGTGTGTGTGTGTGTGTGTGTGTGTGTGTGTGTGTGTGTGTGTGCGCGGCCCATGTCCTGGCCTTGCTACATCCATCATAACCCAAGAAGAGACAGAGAACATTATTACACTCACAGCCCTGACAGCCAGACTCTACAGTATGACCAGTTTGGAGC
Organism: Echiichthys vipera; assembly: GCF_963691815.1. Taxonomy (NCBI): domain Eukaryota; kingdom Metazoa; phylum Chordata; class Actinopteri; order Perciformes; family Trachinidae; genus Echiichthys; species Echiichthys vipera. The sequence goes on from NC_139826.1 coordinate 11,443,892, forward strand.
TGGTCATATTGTTGGTTGTCAGGGTAAATTGTTGAAACACATGCTGAAGTTCTTCCAAACTGGGTCAGCAAGCCAGTGAATCACTACACTGCATCTCATACCCCCACTCACAGCGTCCTCCTTGTTATAACACACTGAAGAAATAGCCTAACTACCTTTCTCCTTGCTCTGTTTCTTTATATATTCATAGAACATCTGTCCCAGGAATATTGTCAGGCTACTTAATGTTCTGCATTTCTTACAACTTGTAATATTTGTCATCTTAAATTTGAAGCTTATCATAAAAGCAATTTTAAGTTTTGATCGAGCAGAGATCTTGGTTAGGCATTGTCAAATTACCATTACAAAGCACACCAAGCAATTTTTAGACACAAATATGTTCATCACGCAGGTGTGATCTGCACGATTGATCATGCTACTCTTCTCGATCTGCTCTCAAATTGAACCAATCAGAGCACAGCTGAACGACGCCATCTAAGAATCCCAGAACAGAGCATGCCTCTGTGAAGAGGAATCATCAAGATCGAAATTAAATACATCTAAAGATCTATTCGGACGGGATTGCTTTAATGTGGGAAAGTGGGGTAAAACAGTCTTACCTCAGGACGTCTGTAATATAAAGTGGCCAATTCGCACGGGATTAACAAATCCCTGTGTTCTACCAGGAGTGGGAGGGGTCACTTGATTTACACACTGCCATCACCTCCCTCTCACCATGTGCGTGCTACGTAGCTCTCGATATCACCAAATTAAGTTAACACGAAACTAAAGGACAGAATCGATTATCTCAAAAAAAGTGATGAGTGCTTCTTCAAGTGCCTTCATGCTCAACAATGTGTGGAAACCACGTATTGACGAGATATGACAGAATATCAACATTTGTTTTACAGAGGGTCGTGTTCGGACATGATTAGATTTAACGAGTTAAATCGCTATTCTAAATTCTATTCTAGTCTAGTCTAGCAAGGACCAAACAGGGGCAGAAACAGAAAAAAACGCCTTTTCAAACAGACAATCAAATTCATTAATCTGTAACATGAAGTAAGGTCTGTCAATCATGCTCAGAAGAAAGGTATTTTTTAACTTTAACCCCGAACAAAAAGGTTTAAGATCAAAATCTGAAAGCTGTTAGGCAATAGAGTATTAAGGTTTTCAAACACCCCACAGACTATCTGCCTATCCCTGAGTGTGTTAGAAAAAAAGCTTAACTACACCCGAATCAAAGTCAGTCATTTCTGTCTCTCAGTCAAATGTGAATTGCCTGTTGGGGGGGCCAAAACAGGTGTGTAATCTCCATAAGGTAATCACCACATAATTACAGCAATTATATTCACACTTAATTGTGGCTTGCATTAAAATCTACTGAGTATATCACTTGTTTTGGTATCAGGCCCCTCTGTGCAAAGACGTATCTGCATTCCTCCTTTTTTACAATCACATTTCATTTAGATGAAGCCCTTATCCAGAGCAACATCCCTCAAGGAGAATAAAGGTCTGGATCCTCAACAATACAAGCAAGTAATAGTATGATGGCCAGGGTTCATGGTTGATTTAGCATTTATGGGTATCAAAAGTGACAAACGTAATAGTTAGATCAAAGTAAATGAGTACATGACTTAGCAAGGGCCACATAATGACACTGTGCAGCCCCGAGGACTGGGATTAGGTTTGCATTCATTTGATGGATTGTTTGGATGCTAAATTCCTTGTAAATGGCTTATTTGAATCTTGTTTTGAATTTGGTTTACCGTCTTTACCAGGGGTGAAAGTAAGCCGGTACTGGCCAGTAAGGCGTACCAGTGAAAGATTTGGAGGGGCTGCGCCGTACCGTAAAGAAAAATATACTGTCTCAGAAAATAAATGCACTTTCAGCATGACAACACACATTTATTGATCTAAATGACAAAGTTCACCTATGTATACAGCACTGTTTAGAATCCATTTGGCCCACTTAAGAGGATTTTCGGGTGTTTTCCTCTTTATCGGTAACGTTGAATCTAACCACGTGGGCCGCCATCCTGTAAACAAAAAGAGAAAAGCAATGATGGAACAGAAAACGTACCAGGTAAAGTTAGCAGACCAATACGCATGGAAGATGAAAAGTCAAGATAGTTTTCTACTTTTCTGTTAAAAAAAAAAAAAAGTAAAAAGTACTAGAGTGATAAGAAGTTCTAGTGAATGCTTGTATTAGTGTGTATTTGTGTATTTCTTTTGTATTTCTGTACACTGTGTGTGAACTATGGGTCAATATGATAGTACCGGCAAGAAATAAAAACTACTTTTAGCCCTGGCCTTTACTTACATGGGCTTTACTCGACATTCAGAGCATTAATATCGCAGCAAACACATATTTGCAATGTAAAGATCTAGTGGAGTAATTGCGTCCTGAACAGAGGATGAGGTCACTCTCCCTCTGTGTGTGTTGTAAACTGAGTTTCTCTGTTGTTTGTCTTGGTAGTATGGTGTATGTGACTTATCAATACTATGACTTGTCCCCTATAGCATATATTAATAACTCAGTAATTCAGTATTGTATCCGTCTAGAAGCTATGTATTGACCTCACTTGCTCTCAGCTCAAAAGTAGTGTACATGCACTCGGTCCTGTATGGATTGGGATGAGAGCTGTGTGGAGGCATTTTCAGCTCACTTTTCTTTTTTCAATAGGTCTTTTTCACGTAGAGCATCTTTTTAAGCCGGAGTCATATTTACAAACTTAAAAGGATTTTCTCTCTGTGACTGTGTTTCTATGACATATTTACCCTAAGTTTCTTTTGATGTGTTACTGTTTATGAATAATCTTACTTTGATTTCCAACAGAGAGGAGCTGAAAATAGATGTGTTTTTAGCTGTTGTGCAGATGAAATTATATCTAATTTTATAGAATATGATTAGTAATATTCTTCCAAAAACTATTAAAGCCAGATCAATGAGCCACGTCATTGCACTGGGTCACAAAACTATTGTTTTTAGGGCTTGGATTGTGAACAAAAGGGCTGTTTATTTACATGTTTCATTAAATAAATATATCAAAATGCTTTAGGGGGCTGTAACTGGGGCTACAGAGAGGTATGACGTGGCTTTAGCATCTCCTAGCCCTGGTTTAGCACTGTGATTTCACACAAATGTTGTCCTGGGGCCATAAATACTTACAGGACGTCAAACGTGTAATGCACAATTACAATGCACAATTTAATACTGTTTGAGTAATGTTTGCTAGTTTCCAGATTTGTGTGAAATATATGCATTACATAGTAAATTCCCACCATGGCATCATTTTTGATAAAATTAGCAGTCGTGGGAATCTACTACTATCAGTAAAAACTCAAAAGGAAAATATTAATCTGTGTCCAGAATCTCAATATTTAAATTGAGACTATATTGTGTAGGGATTTTGGAAACAGCCTGGGTCTATTCATGGGGTTTGTTGACTATAGCAAAATGATAGAATACTGCCAGCTCTATCCTTTAATAGAGGTTTGAGAAAGTGAAGGTTTGGCAGGTGAAACAGGAGGAAGAAGGGTGACATGGAGGAAGAAAATACAGTCACGGCTGCTAATTACGTCCGCTGGAGGGTTTTAACAGTGGGTCTGCAGGTTAAACAGCAGTTTAACTCTGGAGGCAGTCAGGACAGTCAGGTTGGGCTGCAGATGATAGATGAACCAGCATATGGCTGTTGCTGGACCATTAAAGGAAGCTCATCAGCAGCACATACATTGCAGACTCAGACCCTTACTTGTACAGATGACTTAGCTTTCGGGGACGGACAGTAGCCTCAAACATTTGTCGCCATTAGAATGGCTGAAATGTTGACCATCTGCTGCTGGATGACTATTTCTATGATGATCACGTCTACTTAAAGACTGGTCTCATTTTACTTTTCAATGACAAGCATATCAGGCTATTGATCAATGAACACTGATGCGTGATTTGTTATATATTGCTTAGTCATCAGCAGTAGCCTCCAATAAGCCAGATGGTTCTTACAGAAGCATCCTTTTTTATTCAGTGTGAAAGGAAAAGACTGTGTTCCTCCTTTGTTTACAGCTTTAAGCCATCTGTGTTAATCTGTAAGTATGAGCAGAGTTCCACGTGGATGGATATTACACTGTCACTGTAAAGGGCACAGGCTTATTTCATTGAATAAATTGCAGGGAGGTTAAGAAGAAACCAAACAGATGGCAGCTGCAGAGCCCAGAGCAACACCTGTAGCGTGCTACAGCACAGGTATGATTGATCTAGAAAGAGGGTTAGGAAACATGTGTTAGGAAGCAGGACATACAGTATAAATCAATACTTAATAATAGAAAAGCATCTTACCATATGGGCTAAATCTGTTTCAAGTTCTGCTCTAATGTGTGCGTTTGGTGGTCTTTGACATGACAATATGTAGATCATAATGTGGTATCACAGCAGCACGCTTTGTTGTGCAGAAGGGAGTCTTTTATCATGTTAATGCTTTTCATATTGCTGATAGGGGAGGCAGGGTACTCAAGTACTGGGGGAGACAGACATCCATCACCGCTGCCTGTTCTTTATCAGATTTTGTTGGCTGAATTAAATTTCAGAACATTCAACTCAAATATCTCAAACTGATTCTTGTAAGTCCCGACTCTAAGCACATTTCCGTCGCTAAAAATGAAAACATATCTAATGTTTCGGAACAGTTTTTCTCAGAGGCGGTGCAGGAAGCTTGCCATGAAATGCAGGGTTTCTTCACAAGTCATTCCTGTCATCACTTATGTCATGTGAGTGTAAATAGGCCAGTCATATCAAACATGTGCACCCGATAGCATAAATGGGAAAGTCGTGGAAAAGAAAAAAAAATAGCTCTGGGGAACACATGATAAAACTCTTCATTTAACCTCAAGGTAAAACGCAGTTAAAGCCACAGCAAGTGAATGTAACATCTAATCCCTCAATTTAATCCCAGCCTGAAGAAAGCATCAAAATGCTGACAAAATAATGCTGTGGTGAGAGACATGCTTAGAAGAAATATGCTTTTGCTTTGCTTAGTATTAATGGTTATGTGAGGTGGCAGCTAGCAGAGATAACAGGCACCATGCATTTGAATGGAGAGTACGGGGTACATGTGTTCATTCATGGCATCATTTTCTCACGTGATATAACTCCCCCTCCCCACTACTGACCTGCTATGCTATCTAATAGCTGCCTGCTATGCTATCTAATAATGTGGCCAGACATTGAGTTTCCTGGCAGAGATTAGAGATTAGTCAACAACGCACAATGTGACTTTGATACAGGAGACCACAGTTTGCGTCCTGTTGTCCAGTGATAAGCTATACTGGTAATCAGTGAATGGAATAACGACATTGATAAATAATGCAGTTACTAACGGCGTTACTAAAGACATTACTTTTTCCAGTAACAAGTTATCTAATTGATTACTCTTCCCATCATTCTAACGCCATTACTATTACTGCCAAAAAATGGGGCACGACTTCCACGGTGAGGGGGGACGAGACAACCACATAAATGATGATAAATGATATCGTGGTAAGCCAATCAGAGGTAGACTTGATCAGGTGTTGTTGACACAAAGTCGAAAGCACGCATGGTTGCACCATAGACTGTATAAAAGGCCCATTCTCTGACTGGCTGATATTCACATATTAAGCCACATTAGCTCCACCGCCCGGGAGTGGGAGTCCCGTGTCTCTAGCGGAGACCGGCAACGGGAGTGAAGTGCAGGAAGCCGCTGAGGTGGGGGCTTGGGTTGCTCACACAACCACAAAAGTGTTTCTTCTTCTCTGTTGTTTGTGTAAATCTGTGGCAGAGTTACAGCACCACATACAGGCCTGGCATGTGTGAACTAGGGCGTTTTGGGACTGCGCTCATTTTGTCCCACAGGCCACAGCTACATTAAAATAGTTTAGATTTGTGTACACTGTTTCTGTTAATAATTTATTGTAATAAGTGTCCATTTCATTATAATATTCAGATTCATCATAAATAATTCAACATGCAAATGTATTTTAAGTTCCATTAAGTTCCACAAACTATTTCTTCCTTTTCTCCTGAGGGACAAAAGCTGGATGGGTGTTTTTCAGTGAACCTCAAGATGTTGGCTATTTGCTGAAACAGTTAATGCTATTGTTGTTCTTTGTTAGATAGTCTTGCCTAAATCTAACAAAACCTTAACTATTGCCAACTATAACCTTAAAATGGTCATATGTTTTGCATCGGCAATAAATTCACATTGATTACATTGTTTCCTATTGGAAAGTCCTAACTGGCAGCAAGCAATGCTGTTTTGAGCTGAACTTCTGTCGGACGCCCTGTTTCTATGTATTCCTGTTGGGTGCATTAAAAAGCTGATTACGAAGTTGAACTGATGAGTTTAAGTCATAGAGTGTGGTCTATACCTACTCTGTTAAGTGTCCCCAGATAACTTTTGTTATGATTTGGCACTATAAATAAATGAATTGAATTGAATCGATTTATCTAAACGAGACATCCTCATTTTACTGTAAACCCTAAATAAATGTGTTGTTGTAGCAAAGCAGGCAAGACAAGGTAAAGCCAGAAGAGGCTCGGAAGAACTGAGTTTCGCTGTGTGTGTGTAGCACCTTTGGGCAGAAGGCGGCCTCTGTGAAATGACGGCACTCACTCTTTGTTAAACACATTAGGAGTCCGCTGGTGCACAGGATATTTTCCTGTTTTTCAGGGGCATATTTTACAGCTTGTTCCACACATTCTATGAATAAGTGTTGACAGAGAGCATCGAAACGGCGCGACAGTCTGGCGCTTGCGTGCTGTTGGGACACGGTGTAAGTGTTTGTCACTCAGGGGGGAGTACTAGTACAGTAAAGTATCTCGATGTATTACTTCATCAACATCAGTATTAAGCATGACATTCCTTTTTAATGTATGCAAAATAAATGTATTTAAATTAAGGTTAAAATAAATGGTTAAATAAGAGGTGAGGGAGCATTTAGTCAGTAGTAAACAAGCCATTAATCATTCCACCTCCTCACAGGATCCTCATATACTATAATAAATGAATCTGTTTCTTTAGCTTCCAGTTAAAATCACCAATACACCCACAAACCGTTTCAGAGGTTATAATATGGGTCTAATTAGACCAATCATTCTTCATCTGAGACTCGTATTTTAAAGGTTTGTTGGCAAAATTGCTTCCACTGTTTCTCAACAGAAATTCACTCTAGTTTTGAAGAAGTTATTCTTACATTGCTCCTTGTAGATTACTAAATTGACTGTTTTTCCGAAGAAACTGTCTAGTGTAGTCAGAAAAAATATATAAATTAAAAACAAAGTACCTGTCTCTTACTGGAGAGGCCTGTAAAAATTTTAATTAAAAACAGTTTGCCAAGTACCTTGGAATATGAAGAGAAACCTTGTCTAAGAAATCAGGTAAATGATGATTTGAAATTAAAACAATGGATAAAGGGGCTGTTTTCTAAGGGTCACCTACAGGAAGAACGATGGTCCGCACAGGTCGTACGCCATTCAGAACAGCTGATCTCTATTTCTCAGCCAAAGTAATGGCACAGGCGAGGAAAAGCAGAAACATCATTAACATATGAATGTGCTATGTTTACTGTCAGGAATAATTAACATTGGCTACATCTCTAAGTAAAAATGTTCCTGAAACATTCTGAGACTCTTTGATGCATCAATATGAAGACAGAGCCACACTGACAGAATGGGCCGATAATTTACTATTCACAGGCAGCTGCTCGACTCCATCAAACAAGGTAGAAAATAAACACTTTACTTTGACATTCAAAAAGCTTTTTCTTTACTATTAGTCAATAAATACTGCTTTACATTCATGATTTAATTTCAAGGAAATTCAACGAAAAGACACCAAAACAAACACAAAACATCCAAGCCATTCTCCATTGTGGTCAAACCTCCCTTCGTAAGATGTAGTTGATATCGTTTATTTTATTTTCGGTTATTTGGTGCAGTTGCCCTGAGATACAAGGGTAGAGAGTAGGCACATGGTGTCACTTGTTGGACTCAAATTTAGTTTAAAGCAATCTCCTTTACAAAATAAATCTCTTTGTCCATGGATATTGGTGAAAACTAATAACTATGCACCTTGAGGATGATAAATTAATGTGTAGCACTTTAAGTATAGGACCAGAGTCTAGATTCAGGTGAGTGGTTAATCCTAGTGTTAAGAATAACTGACCATAGACCAATGAGTGAATTTTAACTTCCGACTTTTTATAAATAAAAAATATCAGAAGAACAATTGGTACCAAACACTTTTACACGCATACAATAGATTATTTGTTCAATCTCACTTCAACCATTCAGAATGAAACCAAAATCTCAGGAAAATAAGGTTATTTATCCCTATTTATCTTATTTGGATTTAATACAACCTATCTGAGTTCAGATATAATTTTGTACCTCGGTTTCGGTTTTGTACCTGTTTTTTTTTCTTTTGTACCTCGGTTTCTTATTCTTATTGTTTGTTTAATACCTATTTTGAGTTTACTTAGTCTAAGTTCTCATTTTATCTTATCTTTTAGCCTATTTATGAGTTTGGTTCTATTTTTCTACTTTGTCTTTGGTTTGCTTAACCAGCTCTATTTAAGCTTTAACTCACATTATACAACCCAACCACATAATACCAATTTGGCACACAATAATGAAAAAGTGAAGAAAACATTACGCAAAATGTATCAAAAATACAACTCACTCAGATCTCACAGATCAATATAACCAATAACTTGGATCTCCCCTGTTTGGTTTAGGACCAGTCTTTTGTTTAAGTCATTTATCAGTCTAAATAAAATTCACTGTGTGTTGCTGCAAAACCAGTCAGTTTTGTCCTTCCACGATACCAGTGTAAGAAACAGTGTCTTTAACCACGCATGCAGGTGAGTAAGACCCATGAGATCTTGCAAATTCACAGATGATCGTGCAATATAACAGGATGTAGTTTCTATAAACAGAACCACAAAACAGTTTCCATCCAGAGGAGTAGAAGTCAACAATAACTGATCTCCCTTTTTTGTGGAGATCATTGTGATTCTACTATGGTTAGGTCAAGCCCCACCACAGCGACTTCCTGGCTGATCCAATACGGAAGTGCCAAAAACTGCAGTTCTCTGAGTGTCCAGTAGGAATATTTTGCACAATAGAGCAGTTTCTCATTGACCCCCATGTAAAACCGACTGTTTTTACAGCATAATTTAACCTATTTAGGACTTGTTTACAAAAAAATATTCTAGTCTGTATGTTTAGGTCATATGTCCATGACAACCCAGGTTAGTTTTTATTTTATTGGAGGTTAAAGTTTAAGAATAATTAAACTTTTTTAGTGACAGCTAGCCTCTGGCCATCACTTCTCCTCGGAGGCTAGTTGTCCGGATTAGCATGCTAACTCCGTCATCTTGACCTGGACTGCGGTGGTGTTACTATAAGTGACAAGATGGTTTGCTCTTCGATCGACTGTACAAACGGTTTAGGAACACAACCTGTTAGCTCTGTTATGCTAATTAAATAGCCGCACTTGCACCATGACTTGCAATATTGGGTACTATCGAGGGTGCATACACTAGATGCTAATCTGGAGCAGCAGGAGGATTTGGGCCGTGAGGGTCGGTGTTTTACAGTCTATGAACATGGTACTGTCATGAATATCAGTTTAAATCATAGATCATAAATGCTGGCTGCCTGCTCTTGACTTGTGGAGCCGGCGTTTTTTCCGCTAGACTGACACGGGAGTGCTGAACCGGTGTAACCTGACATGTTCTGTTAGCCTAGCTCCCGGGCGGTGGTGCAAATGTTGCGAATTCAGTTAACGTCAGCCAGACAGACGTATCTTCCATTCCGCCAACGTCACATCAATGCTTTTTTGGTAAGAGGAAATGAGGAGGAGTCAAAGTCTGACAAGATGGCGACTCCCAGAGGCGAGTATGATTAGATCAAGTTGAGAGTATGGGCCTTGGCGGAGAGGCTACGTCCATTTTTATACTGCCTATGCTCTTTACTGAATTGCTGTGATGTGCTTCTGTGTCCGGCAAAAATCTAAGCCCTGCGTAACTGCTCCAGAAGGGTTCGGATCGCCTGAGCTGTGATGGAGCTGGAACACAGTGCAGATGGAGTCAGTGTAAACACAAACATTGACTATAATTATAATTCACTCCACTCTTTAGCAAGATGTGTTTGGGGGAGAAGCAAAAAAGTAAATACAAGAAGAAGGTCCTGTGTTCTGGACCAGTGCATATAACTGACTAAAGCCAAGCTTGCTGTCTCCATCCAAACCAATTAATTTTATTTAAATTATTTTCCTGCTTCAGAAGTGACATTGCTACATCTACTCTGCTCACAGACACCTCCCTCTGCTCTGTGTGTGTCCTTCTCCAACTTCAGCGTCTGCTGGTTTGACCACAGAGTACAACTGGTAATTGGGACAGATTACATTATCACCACAAACAAATCGTATCGAAGCATACCAGAGTTGGTTTGTAACCTGACCAAGACCATCTTCTCTAGGTACAATCGCTGTGTTCACACCTACGACAAATGGAAATACTCCAAGTACCTCAAGCAAAGTACCTAAAAATTGTACTTGTACTTGAATAACTGTACTTTGTTATTTTAACCACTGCCAAGTTATAATTTTCTCAGAGTAAAGCTCAGTTTAGATGCCTGCTGTACTCATTAAAAAGCCCGTCTGTACTGTGATCTTTTTCAGTTTCAAAGCAATGTTTGCTGCATGCTAATGCTGCAAGACTGTCTCACCTCTCTTTTAGCATTCAACTTTTCCATTCTTCCTAATCTTTCTCTTTCTTTAAAAAAAAGATTGATCTTTGCATTTATTTGCATTTGTGACAAGAAAACTTCACTACTCACTGTTTACATGCACCTAAAGCTGCAGTATGTAAAAAGCAAAAAAAAATACCTCTTCTTGCATCTCTCCCTCTCACAGGCTAGACTTTCTAAGGCTTGAAAACAGAGCAACTTGAGTACACTTGAATTACAATATGATGAAGATTATTATAGATTTTCTGCCCATCTACGGCAAAAAAAACAACATATTATTGACTTTCTTCAAGGCCCTCCACACCTTCAGTGCACCCTCTCAAGAAATGTTAGTTACTGACCAACCAAATCTGTCCGACCAACCCGTTAGCTTTGTGGCACCTGAGCAGAAGTCAGCTCAAAGTGAAAACAACAATTACTTTTCTGCTGGAGAAATCTGGGGCTATGTTCAATCTGAAAACATAGTGCCCCGTTTTGCTAGGGTTTCCAGGTTAAATTACATGTTTCCTCAAAATGGTGTCAGACGGTGTGCAGCGACGTGTATGTAAACATGCAGAAAAGGCAGTGTGCTTGCATACAACAGGGTGTTCGACTAACCACAATTTCAGTTTGAATAAATGTACTGCTACATTTTGTCGGGTTTGAATGCACCCCTAATTCCTTGACTAAAAACTGGACTTTTGCAGCATAAAGACTTGAGAAAGTAAATGGTGTAGTGTGGTGGGATGCAGATACCTCCCCTCGGACCTCTAACCCCCGCGGCGTCACATAACAACAACGGTGCTGCTGCGAGAGGAGAGAGGGACGGACCCATAGACTGTTTACTGAACTGTACTCTGAGCGACTGCATGGGAATGAATTAGGCTGAGCATATATTTCTCCCTTTTCCCTGATGCTCTGAATAAGTTGCTAAATTAGTCGCTAGTAGCTCTTTATAAATAAAGTTGCCAAGAAGGTCGCAAAAAGTAGTGAGACAGTGACCACCTGTGAGTGCTTTGGAACGGGCAAGGGGCTCACAGCAGCACCCTCTGCTCGGTGAGTAGTGACTACAGAGTGATTCGTGCATCAGAGTCCGAAACACCACAAAAGTCTCTAATGGACTCCACCTCCGCATCACACCAACGTGAACCTTTCGCTGCCATTGTTGTTGTTGTTAAATGTCTGCGCATGGTCCGTCCTTCTAATTTCTATGTCAGAACAGTGCGCACGCTCGTGCTCGTACATGTGCAAACGCGCTCTACAAAAGCCCACCTCTCTCAGGCGGGCCGTGAACGGCACTGGTAAAACGCACTAGGCTTTAGCTGAAAAAACGGTGTTGGCCCGGTGCGGAAGGACAGTGTGAGTGCGCCCTTAAATTTCTTTGGGGAAACAATCAAAATGAGTCAGTTTCTATGTCTGGACAGTAGAGCATTTGTAAAACCTAGACATGTGCACACTGTAAGGAAAAGCTGCGCTGTCACACTATGCAGCCTGTCCTCTCACTGCCCAGTCAGTCCGATTGTTCCAAAAAAAAGGCTGCAGACTCATATCATCAAGTCACGTCAAGTATAATCAAAGGATATAGGAGGAATCTTAATACTGACTAAAGTAGCCAGCTACCTGCAGTGGATGTAAACTCCTTAATCTGATAAACAGGTTAACATAACTGTGATTATCAAGTGTTTGTTAAGCCAAGCCTTCCTCAGACTGTTTGCTCATTCCCATAAAAGGGGCCTTTGATGTCAAGTCAAAATACAAAAGGCAAGAGAGAGGAATACTGGCATAAAAGTACTAATTGTGTAAATTCACAAGTTTATATATTTATTTTACTGCTCAATGCACACTCTCTGACATTGTAGATGTACTCTACAGCCTTACACATTAAACTTGATGCAGCAGATTTCATTTATTAATTGAATATTATCGCGATGAATACCAATAGACTAATCCATTTTCTATTCAGGGTTCCATTGGCTGCAGTACCAGCAGTATAAAATCAAAGCCTAAACTGGAAAGTATGGTTTAAAGGATTTCTACCTCATTTCATAGGCAAGTAAACATCATACTGATATATTTTTTATAAAATATAGTGAATTATGAATTTATACTTCCTGTAATTTTCTAGAGGACTTATTTTAGAGCCAGCGAAGGCAAATGGGTCAACAACATTTTCAGTAGTTCGGCGAGAGCAAGAAGAATAAAACAGTATTCCTGCTCAGATTTTCTGTAACATCAGCTGAATGCATGTAGGTTCTCACGGTGATGCTGCATACAGTTTTCGTTACTGTAATGGTATTACTAACATACGGCCAAACAAGTTTGTATATATAATGTGTTCTGTCAGCTGAGAATCTGTGTCGCTCATAGACAATATCTTCAGGAAAAGCCAAAGGATCTATTTGGTATGTAAAAACTTTATCCCTCCGGGGAGAACCTTCTTTTCAGTCCAAAACTCTGAACTTAAAATAGTCTGGACCAGGTTAGTTTTGCACTGCAGCATTAGTTACCATGGCGATCTAGCTAGTTTAAAAGAGAGCAACCTTTGTGACATTGAAAATTCTGGCTTAAGGCTCATCATACCTCACTAACTCACGGATCTCACGTCTTGGTACAAGCGTCTGGATTCCTGTGCAAACATAATATTTCTTTATTTATGTCTGAATTCATTATGCCGTCTGGGTCAATCCACTTTTCTCCAAACCATTAACATGTTGTGTGTGGTTGTGTGGTTCAAACTGTATCAAGTAAGCCTGACAGGAGGGAATAATTAATCCACAATCCTCATAATTAAGCAAATTAGCTGCACCTTATGTTGACACCAGCATTAAGACGTCAAACATGAACAATCAGACTGGTGGTAGTTTTGTTTACCAATTGTGACGAAGAAACTGGTCATTATCCCCAGCTGGAGTATGTGCCCAAATCTAATCTTCATATTATCAACATCACTTTATCCAAGTAGCCCAGTCTCTCCTGATTGAACTATCTTTTAAAGCACTCTCACTCTCTGTGACAAACTGGTACTGACTGACTCTCAGGCTCACTTGGTGCATATAAACAATGACAAATAGGTAGCAACTCTTGCTGCGCCCACTCCATACAGTATGAAAATAATGTAATGTGACTGCCTGTGAACATTACAACTCTTTAAATAACTGCAGTAGTTAACTGCAAGTCATCTTGTAATATAGTTCACTGCTTTCAAGAAAAACTGGTTGAGCAATGTGGTTATCATAAAAACTTGTGCCTCTCGTACCTAAAATAAACACCCTGAAACTGCCTTGAGAAATTTCTAAGAAATACAAAACTGTCTAACTCCATTAGTAGTTTTTGTTGTGTGTGCATCTAACACAATAATACAGTTACAAGTGCTCTTTTGCTGTGTTGCCCATTACAAAGTTTTTAGCTTACTGCATTTCCAAAATGCTTCTGGTAAACAAACTACAAGCCATATAGACTGAATTAACCAAACCACAAAATGTCTGCACTGACGCTAACTTGATCAAATGATCTCATTAATATTGAACTCTAACAGCACCTTAAGGCCTTAAACATCTCAGTACGACTAATAGCTTCACAAATGACTCTATGATTGGACAAAACATGCTGATATGCATTTTTTGGGGGTGGGGGGGTGCGGAATAGCATTAGTGGTTTGGTATGGCTAGAGGGGGAAACAAGATTGGTTATTTGCAATAATTACATTAAGGAAAGTGATACTGGCTGACTTTAAATGGAATAAACATGAGTGCTTAATGCACCCCTGCATTATGCTTCCCATCCTCCTTGCATTGTTCTTAAGAAATTGGGCTTCTGAGAATTCATAATTACTTGTTTTATTCTTGGCCTAGCTTATGAAAAATTAAAATTACGTTTAAGGCAGGCTTCTGCCTGTGTTGTTGCAGAAGTGCTTTTGTATGCCAATATCTGGGGTACTTATCACAGAAACGGATATCTCATGAACGGGTGCTCATGGTTACTCACAGCTACTCTGCCAAATCTGTCAGCGTCAAATGTAACATCTAAACTCTGTTCAGACATGCTGGGTGAGTGAAGCCCAGAGGAGCCCTCTAAAGAGGAGATCGAAGGGACCATACGACAGAAAATAAACGGTGTGGGAAAACATGGGCTAATGATAAGCCTACAGAGAAATGGTTTGCTAGCCCTGTGCCTTTTAATATCAGTTTGAATTAGAATGATATTATTGATTTTTGCAAGAGCGGCCTGACAATGTGCCTGTAGCTAGTCCTTGGAGAGTAAAGAGACAGAGACAGAAAAAGGCGAAAGGACAGAGGAAGGCAGGGAGGGAGATAAAGAGGAAGAGGCAGGGGAAGACAGATAGAGGGAGGGAGGGAGGAGAACAAGCAGATAGAGGGAGGATGGGAAGCATGAGTGAGGGTCTGCTTGCAGAAAAAGAACGACTCCCCAATCAATTGTGCGTTGGTGGACCTGCTGTGAGACTTCGGGGGATCCCTCTGCAGGAATATATAAAGGAGAGGTTGTAATAGGCCAATACATTAGATAAATGGCATTTACTGCTATGGAAACGACTCCGACCTGGCTGGAGGTTGCTCACCATGCTGGCAGCAGGTTTGTATTTATAGTCCTCTCCTGCACCTCGCTGTGTAATTTCTCTGACACCCTACCGCCACCATCACAAACACACACACACACACACACACACGCCACCTCCCACCTCCTCCTGCTCTTCAGCCTTGTCTTCTCTATCCTTCTTCACCTCCCCAATTGGTCTCAGTGATCCTACATCTGATATCCTGCCACTCGCATTCACTGCTGCCTCTCCTTTCCTTTATCCGATTCCGGTTCCTGGCGTCCGCCATGTTTCAGGATGGCGCTGTTGGCCGATTGCCACTTCCTGTCAGAGCAAGAGATGGCCAAGGGAGCACCAGAGCAGAAGAGCAGTCATAAGGGGCGAAGATCAAACAAGTCAAGATTGTTTTCAGGACTGTGGCCCATTTGTGGCAATGACTGACATAATTCCTCAGCATTTCATTTGTGTTGTCAACACTAGTTGGTTCTAGTGGTGATCTGAACTGATGGCAGGGTCGTCACTAGTCAACAAGGTGAAAATTGGCCGATGTATATATACATATTAATTAGAGCAGCCACTATAGCCAACTAGGGCTGAAATCACAAAGTAAATGGGCAGTTATTATTATACCAACAATGTGTAATGTGAATGCTGTAGTGAAAAATATGGAAATCAAGAACATTTGAATTGGTTCTTAATAAGAAAAGTGCAGTGTAAATTAGATTGTGATGATTTAGGATTTACAGTGTGAGTCGACCCTCTGTGAGCATCGACGTCACTTGGACAGGGGGATGATGAGTTTTAACAGTGTGCAGATTTAGAGAGATAAACGGTCTTATAGTCTGACCTCTGGTCTTAAATGACTCAGTGGTGCCATAGCTAAGGAAGAAAAAAAAGAGGACTACTTGGGTTGTCTTGGGCTTATGGTGAAATCAATCATGTGGTATACAGCCAACAAGTGACATCGATGATACTGACTATTGTTACAGAAGGGAGATTGGGGAACTGATGGCATGAATGCCTACACTCTGCATTTTTAATTTCCGTAACTGGCTTAGATGTGGTTCCCTGATATAGTAATACAAGGACATCTTCATTTATCATAAAGATGCTCCTCTATCTGTTTCCACTGTTCCCATTTATCCTCAAGTCTTAATTTCAGCTTTACTGACACCTAAAAAGATTTCTGAATCTATTGTGTACAAAATCACCTCCTCCACACTCTTTATTTCCCTTCAGCGGATGAATAATTAATTCCTTATTCAAGCAGGCTCACAATATTGTCTATGAAAAAGTACTTATAACCCACAGACAATTGTCACATTTATGTCTCCCAGGGGAGAAGTTCTAACACAATTTACTGAGCACTAACATTAGACTGTCAGAACCAGGCTAGAGCCCCTGCCTGCCCCCCAAACACAACGACTCTGGTCAACTAATGCACGGGGGAAGAGAAGACATCGGGGAAGGCTTTGCTTTCAGGTAATGGCTCTTAGCGACGCCTATTCATTAAACAGAGTGTCTGAACAATAGACCTGTACGTAATGCATCTGCTTTACACATCCTGCATTATTTATGAGTGTACAATCGCTTTATATTCAGAATGGGTTAAAAGCTTAAAGGTTGTTTGAGGACTTGTTTCTATTCAACTCTGTGCATAATGGTGAGATTGTAAAGGGACACTGATTAAAAGCTACAATAACCAACTTTTTCATAGTTAAGTAACGATGAACAAATAACATATCTGGGTATATTGTAACAATTATGTGCCTGTCTGTCTCTCAGTATGTTTATGTACGTGCATGCATATCTTCCTGTTTACCTAAAGGTCTCAGTATGTTCGCAAGCAACCACTTAGCACGATGTGTTGTCCAACTGTGACCGACGGCAAGAGTGTTTTATAGCTGTTCACAACAGCACCATGAAGTGAGGGGAGATAATCATTTAGATGGGGATAACGGCGCACACTTTAGGACAATCTCTCCTTTGAGTCATTCATAGTCAGTGCATTTACATGCAGTTTAAAAACCTGATTATAATCGGTTTAAGGGCATACCTTACATGCGTTTACATGCACATCAGTAAGCAGAAAATGGTCTTTCCCCGATTAAGGGAATAATCAGGCTATTGAAGTTCCTCTGGTATACATGAGCAGGGGTTAAATGGGAAAATTATGGAGTAACTCGACTTCCGGTACAGTAGGTGGCACTCAGCCAACATACAGCTGGACTGAATACGGCTTTTTTTCCGGTTCACCTTTGTCAAAATAACAAATTATGACAGAAACAGGTCTTCTTGGTAGTGATGTTACTTGCCGTTGCAAAGTCCTCCCTTGGTTTAACAGTAACGCTCTATTGTTGTTTTTTTCAACCTTCTGCTTTATTCTATTTCTGGGTCACCTGGTGCCGCAGCTCGTAACTCTGTCTAAAAGTCGGCCATTTGTGATTGTGACAAAGGGGAACCAGAAAAAAGCTGAATTCAGTCCGGCTGTATGTTGGCGGAGTGCCACCTACTGTACCGGAGGTCGAATTACTCTTCTCATTCAACCCCTGCTCATGAGAGGAACTTCGATAACCCGATTATTCCCTTAACTGGGGTAAGGCCCTTTTCGGTTTACTGAGTGTTACACTTAGTGTTGTTTATACGAAAAGAGAAGGAAGTAGCTGAGTGGAATAATGAAAACGAGAGCTTCAGTTCAAACCGTACTTTCTTTCGCACATTCACTCAGCTAGCCTGAGCTGCATGAAGCAACTTAATTCCATAACCTTGCTTTATATACTGCACTTCATTTTTTCCAACTGCTAAGGGCCAAACACACAGTTTTGACGGTTAAATCAGCATTTTGGTGTATTTAGATCATGTTTAGTGGTCAGTTGCATGAAATATATTATATTATTAGCCATGCTAACAGTGTGGCTCCAGGGATGGCAGTGTAATTTGGTTGGTTGTTCCGCCACTTTGGTCTGTCTTAAATATTTAAACAACTATTAAATATCTCTTATATAACTTTTCTCAAAGCTCCATTTTGATATTGACATTTGTCAAACTCCAGAAATGTTTCTTTTTATCCATATTTTATTGGCACCTCCTGATAAATTGGACCAGGAAAGCCATTCTTAATACATCATGATGAGAGTTTACCATCTTTGTACGGGCTGTTCTTTGACTTCACGGGATTAGTTAACCGTATAGCATGGAATGCTATGGATTTTGCCTGGTCTCTCTGCCCACAGCTCTGTCACCGCACACAATCCAGTCACTATTCTTGTGGTCTCTACATGGCATCTCTGTGATCCTTACATGGTTACATTTTTGAGAAGGTGCACGTCAGCTCTGGAGCCTCCGCATATACTGTAGCTTCTGCAACACCCTGACGCACATGTATAAATCCTACACAACACACACATATTCATTCACATACGGCCCATGCAGAAATTCACACACAGAGCTGGCATCTATTTCTGTGTTCTCAGTACAGATGGGGATGTAGGAGTGATTAAATGAGGTGTGTGTATGTGTTAGCAGGGTGATAGTGGGGGGTAATCGTCAGACTGCTGCTAAATCCTGTCCTCTATAACCTCTCACTTCC
Organism: Echiichthys vipera; assembly: GCF_963691815.1. Taxonomy (NCBI): domain Eukaryota; kingdom Metazoa; phylum Chordata; class Actinopteri; order Perciformes; family Trachinidae; genus Echiichthys; species Echiichthys vipera. The sequence continues at coordinate 11,462,780 of NC_139826.1, forward strand.
ACCTATATCATTGCCTCTCAGCTTCCAACGGAGTGTGTACTTGTATGTGTAACATGCCACATTCATACAGCTTATTGTATATTCATACACAGAGAAAATAGCAAAAACTGACATTATATTTACACAAATTAAAGGTTTCAGATATGTATATATGTATACAGTATGTGTGTGTGTTCTTCATACTGCGGCCTCCATTAACCTCAATAGCAAGACCCTCTTTCAGACTCAATACCTTATTGTGTCCGACAGAGAGAGGTAATCACACAACACAATACATGAAGAGACTATAGAAAATAATGTGGTAAACAGAGACTAGGCTGCAATTGGGTCAAATCCTTCATTAGTGCTTAAGCTTCATTCTTCATTTTAGGAAGGTCTTCTGATTCAAATGTAAAAAATTTTGCTCAAACTTCCATCTTAGGTCATACATGAAACACAGATTGTGATTTCAATACCAGCTGCAACAGCAACCCTCATTTTGGCAAATTGCGTCATGGAGACACCTACTGTAGCAGGACGTAACATAGAGACTCTTGTATATAATATATAAATATATAATATTTTCCCAGGTGTTTATATGTCTGTGGCCAGATTTTATAATAGTTTAAAGATGGATGTGATCTGAGCAAGGGAAAGGAAGTAGCAAGGGAAAGGAAGTAGGAAAGAGGCCATTGCACCACAACTTTACGCCCCTGGACTGATTTAGCGTCGCGACTGGTGTGATCCCATCACAAGATGGTCTCTAGTTTATTCATGAATTCTAAATATGCTTAACTATTCAACCCACACTTTTAAATATTCATGCATTCTTAAGAAAGAGTTCAGGCTCTCCTCAGGAGTTTGGCTCTAGTGCTATGTGTATGGATGATTCCAACTATATCTATTTGGTATCTCTCCACCTCCTTGCCAGAGAGGTGACATTCAAGATCCCTAGAACCAGTCTGTGATGCCAGAGGTTTGATATTGCACCCGACCCAGTTCCTATCTCTGCAGGTGGTGGGCCTTAAGGGCGGTCACTCCATAAAGTTCTTCCATACGCCAAGGCCCAGCCACCGGACAGTAGTCGGTGAGGTCCCCTCTTAGGCTAAGTTCACACTGCAGTTCCGAGTGACCTGAATCAGATTTTTTTGCTCATATGTGACCCATATCTGATTTGCTTTTTAAAGTGTGAACAGCCCAAGTTGCACTGAATCTGATATTTTCACATCAAAATTAGGCCACTTTTAACTGTGCCTCTGTATCGGATACGTATCAGATTTTCTGAATGGGCCTGCAATCTGACCAGCCAGGTCCCATTTTATAGGACTTTGATGTCATTCTGACCCGCGCTGCATTGTTTTACAAATGATTGACAAATAAATTGAATTGAAAAAAAAAGTGTGCCACAGGCTGGAGCCAGGAACAGAATCAAAACAAACATGGAGGACAGTAGTGAAGCAGGCAGCCAGTGGAATAGGAATAGTGAAGTTTTAGACCTCATTAGTATTTGGGGGTGCCGCCACACACACTGTTTTTTTAGCATTAAGCCATAAAGTTTGGTCGCCGTTGCCAAGTTCACTTCCGTAAACACCGTTTTGCATGACGTCATCAATGATCAACTGCACATGCGGGTTACTACAGGCAGGCCACATTTAAAGACGCAATGTGAACAGCCAAAAAAAAATCAGATTTGAGCAATAAATGGGAATCGTGCATTTGTGATGGATTGAATTATCTGTATTACCAGAAGACTGAACAATATGTATTATCAGCAGCAGATTAACATTTAATGTCTTTAGTGTGAGTACCTTCATTGTATTTGATAGTTGAAAGTCATTAATCTTTACTCTCTGTTATAGCAGTTTGAGTACAGCATTATTGTATCTCCTTATGCTTTATGTTGAAAATGACATTTTAACACCAGCAGTATGAACAGTAGTTGTAATTACCTGAGGGCTACAGTAGGGGCATTGTAGAGCTGTTGAGCTATCTTACAGGCGCTTCACTTCTTTCTCTCAGTTATTAAGGGCACACTCACACTGTCCGTCCTTACCGTGCCCCGTGCTTTAGGTTACTTGTCCCCCCTTCTCTCTTACCCCGCGGGCCAGGCCTGTTTGTACTCACACTACCTGGGCCTCGGTGATTGCTTCTTGCCTGTCTATAAGTCATCACGCCATAACACGTCACACGCATTGATTGGCGTCATCGCGATGCGTCACTTTGTTTACAAATCTTTCCATAGACCTCAGAGTTTTTGTGCGTCTTGTCGACTGTTTTTGAATATTTTCATCCGACCAAATCTGCAGTAAACACTCCACCTCTGCATCACACCAACGTGAACCTTTCGCTGCCATTGTTGTTGTTGTTAAATGTCCGCGCATGGTCCGTCTTTTTAAATTTTTTTATATGTCCGAACAGGCGCACATAAAATGACATCAGAGCTGCCGTAGGCCTCATGCTCGTACACGTGCGCACGCTCGTTCTCGTACATGTGCAAACGTGCTCTACAAAAGCCCACCTCTCTCAAACCATGGCCGTCAAGCTGGCCGCAGCTAGGCGCGGTACGGTTGCACTCACACTGGTCAAACGAACTAGACTAGATGGATGGACAGTGTGAATGCGCCCTTAGATGCATGGTCTGAGGAAAGTTGTGCTCGTGCATCTTTTATTCATAACTCCCCTTTTCAGGTATGAGTCCCTCATAATAAGAGTTGTTGTTTACTTTAGTGTTAGTTGAATGTGTAGACATTCTCAGGAGATTATTTGTTACGCAGTACGACCGTGTATTGTGATGTAATGAAGTTTACCTGACGATGAGTAAGCGCGTCAAATGAGCTACCCTGTCGCGATGCTAGCTGCACTGCATTGTCGTGTTTACGGTACTCCGTCGCTGTGTGAAACTCTGTTGCTTGGAATGTCAGGCCATTGTGTATCTACTGAAAAGAACGATTTATTCATTGAGTGTAATGTTAAGAGTTGTATGGTTTACAGCTGCAGTATGTCATTTTGGTAAGCAAGTACATTTAAGGAAGTACATTTTTATGCATAACTATTTGTTGATCTCAAAAAAAAAAAAATGTGATGCACATTTTCTCTGGAAATATTTCAGCAGAATTTTCTGATGCTTGTTTATTATTGCAGTTATTAAGATGCATGGTCTGAGGAAAGTTGTGTCCGTGCATCTTTCATTCATTACTCCCCTTTTAGTCCCGGTTTCCCTGAGATGCTGCAGCTCCTTATTGGTCGATTCTGCCTGAACAGTTAGGCCTCTATGAAAGATCTGTGACATAGATAACACAACACTCATTGATTTGTGATGCTACAACTTTATTTATAAGAAACAGACAGTATGTGTCTTTAGCTTCACAGCAGGCACAGCTCACTGCTCGAATGAGCCAATGGAGCATCAGACGCAGACTATCTTCTGCTTGGTCTTTTTGACCTCCAAAAGGACAGTCAGTTCTTGAGCCCATCTCAATGGAAGTTAACCACAGTACGAATGGATTTATTGGCTGAGGCACAAGTTCAAATCAAAGCTCCTACCTGGTGTGGTATCAGGGGATTTCTGTATATTTTCATGTTTGTCATTGCCAAGCAGAGGATGGCAAACTCTTCAGCAGGTGTCAACAGAGGAACCAATGGAGGCAAAACAACACCAGTCTGGTCGTTCCGCCCACACATCTTATGCTGAATTTCCATGATTGACACCCACACTGAGCTGGAAGCAACTTGGATAACACAGCTTGTGACATGGGCATAGCACAAGTGGTTTTCCATATGAAAGGGTGACATGGTAAAAGGTGTTGCCCTCCCTGATGATGTGTTCGAGGTTTGAGTTCCTGGTGCCGCAGCTCTTCATCTTATTGTGGACTGTTTCTATGAATAATTATAGAATGTTCCAGCTGATCCCAAAATGCCGCATATTCCTCATGTAGATCAGCACTTTGTATCTTCACACACACACACACACACACACACACACACACACACACACACACACACACACACACACACACACACACACACACACACACACACAGTGTCAGTATCAGTGTCAGTGTTAGTTATATTCTTTGCTGGTTTAGGTCCAAGGTAATATGGAAAAATTATTGGACATCATACAACTGTGAAGCCTGTTTGCCATGTGGTTAGCTCTGTAACTTCAGAAGCTTCATAGTTTAAGGACAGGCTGATAGTAATGTACTGTATATTTACACATTTCTCAGAGCTCAGTATATTTGGTCTGTGAAAGCTGCTTTTGAACTCAGGTGTGGGACAGAGAAGTGATATAATTCATTCATCTAAAAAAAATATGTCTGGAGTTTGCTTTAAGAAAACTCCCTCCAGTACAGACTGCTGCACTCCACCCCCATGTGTGGTTTTTCTGCACACACTCGAAGTTTAATAATGTGATTAAATGAACATGTCATATTGCTGCGTATTTCATCATGTCTTACTTAATTATGTAAAATTCTGTTGGGAACCAGGTTCACTTGGATGTACCAATCATGTTGGGGTCAAAGCATTAAAATATTATTATAATAATAAATAAATAAATATTATATTATATATTATGATTAAACCTACATTTAACCATCTCGTTGCAGGGCACAACTTGATAAGATAAAGAAAAGATTAGCCAGATAGTTAATTGAAGTCTTGTCTTGTAAATTTGGAATTCTGATTAGTATTTACATTAATAACCAAACACCCAAAATTAGCATATCCATAGGAATATGCTAACTTTATATACATAAACATTTTTCTTCCTCCATAGGGGGGAATGTAAGAACAAGTTTGAGTACCACTGAGAAGATGTAGCAACTCAAAATTCAGCCAGCACAAACCCCATCGCTGGGTGTCACTGCGGGCTGGTGACCAGTGGTGCTGCTGGGACTACTGGCAGTAACAGAAAGCTTTCTGATCCAGTTGGAGTCAGGGTCGACCAGGGATTATTGTAAGGGAACGTCATTTTTTAGGTGAGGGTTGCACATTCCCAACTGTTAGTGGCTTTGTCATTAGAGTAACAAGGTTCTATTAGCACAGTTTCTCTTGTGGAAAATACTGTAAACTAACCTCAGGTGTCTGGGGTGATAGAGCTGTGAAGAAACAGAAAACAAGGGATTGCAACTCAAACAGAGCCACAACCAATCAATTCTGAATTAGCGAGAGCAGAGTTCAGAGACTTAAAATCAACATAGGTATACAGCAGGTCGATGTCCTAGTTTGTTGCAGTTTGCATCACTGGTTAGAATTTACAGGGTAGTGGATTTTAAAAATTATTTTATAGGGCATTTTCCCCTTTATATGACAGAGGACAGCGTATAAATTGTGGTGGCGTGGTTGTTGGGGGCAGGGTTAAGACCCTAGGTATAGGCGGAAATTAAACCCAGGTCATTGCAATAATATGGCACACACTTATTGTTTTATTTAACCAGGTAAAACACTTTGAGATCAACAGTCTCTTTTATAAATGAAACCTGGCCAGGGTGGCAGCATAAAAGGGGAACAAAGCACATAAAAGCATCCCTTCCCAAAAGAACATAGACCTCATTTATAAAACTTTGCATAGGATGCACCTCAAAGGTGGCGTTAGGACGGAACACACTTTGCACAAAAATATTTGGATTTATAAAACAGAGTGCACTCACATCCTATGCCAGTTTCCCTTTATAAACTATAAATGTGACGCTGTTTTGTCGGCTTCATGTCACGCCCATATATGCCTATAAATAGTCAATGGAACGCCCCAAATTAATATTCATTCATACCGCAACATGAAAAATGCAGAGAGGAAAAAAAAACAATCAATGTGAAGTCCAAGTTCTTGTTGGAGGGTCGAGAAAAAAAATGTTTTTCGGAGGGCACAGTGTGGACATTACTAATGCCAAAAAGGCCATAGAGTGGCAACATGTTGCGGACACAGCTAATGCCAGCCTCAGAAGGTTGGACCATAGCCGAAATTAAAAAGAGTTTGAGGAAAGCAGTTTGTTTCTCATTCGGTGCCCTTATAACAACATGAGTGTAGTCAATAGCACCGATTACAATTGAGAAACTGAATTTGCTGCAAATTGCGCTTTTTTATTTGTCCGTTTACCCACTATGTAAGAAAACTTTATGTAGAGATGCAACAAATCTATTATACCTCCTAACATGTCTGGCATAACACGGCTGAGGGTGGGCTGGGATATCCCTGACCTGCCAATTCCCTTTGGAAGTGCTAGATGCCAGAAATCCCAGTGCTGCTAGGACTTGAAGAAGAACTGGCACAGCGTGATTTCTGTGAGTACTCAAAACAGCGCAGAGATCCAAGAGAACAGCGCGCGGAAGTCGGAACCGCTTCATAAGCCACTTGTCCTGATTTGCCAGTAAATCTTCTTCGTCTCTGAAGATTTGCTCTTTCCTAATCCTTCCATTTGCCACATCCACTAACAGTGCCAAATCTGCCATTGTGCGTCATTACGCGTGGCCTTTTTTAATAATAATAAGTAGTAGTAGTCATTTTAAAAACACACACATTTGAACCTATAATAAAACCAACTAAAGCCATAGAAATAAACACTGTACAAAACTCTATTCTATTTAATAACAATATTAAAACTGTTTGCTCCTATCTGACAAACGGAGGCATTGAAAATAGCATCAGTGTGTAAACATTATTTTCCCTGTTCACTGTATTTTTTATGAGAATAAATTCCATAACATGCAAATATTGTTTAATAATCACAGAACATATTTATGAGTTATGAAGTTTTTTTCAAACATATATTTATTTGAATCTACAATGCCTACACCTTGTTGTTGTTTTGCATTGCAAATAGAATCCATCAAACAGGAGTTTGTGTTTTAATTGTAAGAATGGCTTTTGTGAATTCTTCATACGATTAATGAGAGGCAATATCTTGATTTATTTTACACAATGGTCTCAGTCTGTTTCTCGCGTGTCATCCTCCTCACTCAGCCTCACTACTCGGGGCGTTCGATCTAACAGGTGAGCTACTGGCTCCTCCAAGACAATGCAGCTCAGAAAAAAACGAGATCCTATGTCTTACTAACAAAAATGAATGACTTGTTTGTAAATTGCCCCAGTAACGCAACTTGCCATCAATCACGCAATTGTATGCCATCAAATTAGCATAATATAGGTTAAATATGAATAAAGATTAAATGCACAACTTGATTTCCTTATTGAAAGCATTGAAGTAATTGTATGACTTAATTATCATATATTATGTACAAAGTAAAACAAAATCAGTGTTATCCTATAACAATATGAATCAGACGGTTTTAAACATCTGCAAAGCTAATTTTCAAAACATTCATTCATTCATTCATTCATCTTCAACCGCTTGTCCCTGTCTGGATCGCGGGGGGCTGGAGCCGATCCCAGCGGACATCTGGCGTGAGGCGGGGTACACCCTGGACAGGACGCCAGTCTATCGCAGGGCAAATAGAGACGAACAGAGACGGACAACCATTCACACCTACGGGCAATTTCAGAGTCATCAATGAACCTAACACCTGCATGTCTTTGAATTGTGGGAGGAAACCAGAGAACCCGGAGAAAACCCACGCAGACACGGGGAGAACATGCAAACTCCACACAGAAAGGCCCCAGACGGTACCTTAAAGTTAATGAGGACTCTTCTCATGTAAGATCAGTCTTTAAAAATGTGTGGTTGCACAATCACAATAACCATCAGACCATTGCTTGTTGGATCTTATAAAATAAAATGAAAGTGATGAAATTGATCATTAAACTTAATAGGGATTCTCTAGCGAAGCAGGGGCAGTAATTAAGACCTCAATTAGAAATCATCAGTGATGCACCCTGTGAGAGAAGTAAATACACTTTTCTGTATCATTACTTTCCAACTCACTCCAGCATTGCCACCGCTCCCTCTCTCGCATCAGATGCCAAATATTATGAAAGCAATGTGGCTCTTTCTGTAACAGCTCTGTCATGTGTGAATAAAGTGGTAAGGAACATTTACATGAATGAATGATAAAACGACATCACTTAAACAGATAGATGAAGCCAGCGATCTGGAATTTATGTCTGAAACTATGCTGTACATATCCATATATTATACTATAATGTGTCATATTCTATAGTATGATTATGAAACATCAACATGTCTCTATCACTGACACATGACTCAGTAACTCAGATATTTATAAGACACATTAAAATGACTTCCGTCACTTAATATGATTATCTCAAAATAACACAAGAATAAATTTGACTCGCGATAATTAACACATAAAACTGGCTTGTAAAAGCAATAAAGCAATACAATATTTCCTGGTGTTTTAAAGGGATTAACTTCCATAAATCTTATTATAGAATTGACCGATGGACAGGTACTATGATATAATTATTTTCCACTATGTGCATTATTTAGTAGGTATGTCATGACTCATGACAAAAAACATCATAAACAACATATAAATTATAGCATTTTCTGTGGTATGGTATCACCGATGCTGATTGTATAATTAGACAGTGAAGTAACTGGATTATTAGATTATCAAGCATTGATAATTGACTTTACAATTAAAAACAGGTCAACTACAGGGTTAAACTTAAAATCGGTTTCAAAATGAGAGACGTTGAGTGCTAACAGCGGCTGATGTGCATCCCGTCTCTGTTTGCAAGGTGCTGTAGGCTGATGAATAATTGATACTGTGGATGTACAGCCACAAAGTGTAGCACTGGGCTGGCTGTGATAGAGCCTGGCTGAACAAACTGAGAACAGCAGGAGTGTTTTAGCAGGCTGGCTGTCGCTCTGTGATGCCACCTCTAGTCTGGCAGGGACAGATCGCTGTGTAACGAGCCTCATTAGAACACAGCTCCATCGCCACATCAAAGGCTTCCCTTTTTGCACCAGGAGTGGGATCACAATCCTTGGGATATTTCAGCACCTACTCCATCCCCAAACCTTCACATCTCCCTCTCTGAGAGCAGGAGGAGGCAAAGTCAAAGTTTTGGGTCATTTTTAGATCTCCGCTGCTGAGTAGTGGGGGCGGGTGCTGATTAATACAGAATTATGATAATGATCTGGAGGATGGGGAAAGGGCAGATGAGGCTTTTTATTATCCCCCCCCCCCCCCGTTCAGGTGATGATGGATCCAGGCTCTGCTGCTCTTTGACTTTGGGGAAGTGACTAAGACAGACTTTTTCATTTTGTCAAGTCAGCAGGCCTCAGCAGGACGATGTTTTTGGTTTTTAATTTATTCTTTTCTGGTCTGATACCGTCGTCCATTTTTGGGGGATTTGTGAGGGAGGAGAGTGTGACCTCATTTCCACCGGATCTTCCAGAAAACACAAGCCCACATATGCACCTCCTCCTATGTTCTGCATTACTCTAATTGGAGCTCAGGCGACACAGGCATTGCCAGACACCCCTCTTCTCTCACTGTCTATCTTTATCAGTCTCACCGCCTTCTTCCTTGTCAGTCATATTTATGCCTCTATCTCATCTGGCAGTGTTCAGCTGAACTGAATTCAGGGTTTCCACACCTTCTAAAATATCAAATTCAAGGACTTTTCAAGGACTCCCAATTCCCTAAAATTCAAGGACCCAACAACTAACCGAGCAGGCTGGCACGTGAAACAATGATGCAACTGCGGCTGACGGAGGAACACCTGTTTACTAACGTTAAGTAAAAAAGAAATATCAAAAGAGCTTCAATTTCTAGTCTTGCACAAAATGTCTAAATTCAAGCACTTTCAATGACCCACGTCTATTTCCGTCTATTTTCAAAATCTTTCAAGGCCTTGATTAAACACCCCCTCTCCAATTCTCAAACTTTCAAAGAATTTAACGTAATGTGTTTTACATAGCAATTTGTTTTATATTTTGGTATATATTTAGTAGTAGATTTAGGGCAGTTGCTAGTCTGTAGTGGATATCGTTCTATAGCGTGCATGCAGGGCTGCTGGTGGAGAAAATCCGAAACTTAGTTTCAGTCAAAAAATAGTGCTACACCCTCTTTTCTGGCTGAAAGTCAACCAGATAGATTCACTTCCTCCACAGTAATGTGTTGGTATTGCCGTCCCTTTTTTTTTATCATTGATAAATGAAAATCCAAATCAATCATCTGAAGCATTCAGGCGTACATATGAGTGCAAACATCCCTTCCACAGCAGTATCATAGTCCCACTCCCCTCACAGAAGGATATATAAACACTATAAAATATAGCCTGTGCATGTTCTCATTTGTCCAGTCCATCGTTATCCCCAAAGCAATTTCAGTCAAAAAGCAACTGGACTTGGTTATTTGTCTAGGAAGACGTTTCACCTCTGATCCAAGGGGCTTCATCAGTTCATGTACGCATCTGAACAGGCTGGGACTGGTCAAACTAACTGGTGTGAGATCCAGGTATTTAACCTCTCACAAGGCCGATGATGTCCCTGGAACCCTTTGTGCTCCAAGTGCCAAGGCCCGTCGTTAGAGTGGCAGTCGTTGGTGGGGAGTTGGTTTCCTACTAAAATATACAAGGCTTGATTGTTAGTACTAGTTATAGAAACTGCCAAATACTACCACAATAATAATTTACAGGCTACATACAGGGATACACTGGCCTATTTCACAAGTGCAATTTGTAACTTGGTCACACTACTTATTTTCAAATGGAAAGCTGAAGAAAAGGGTCAAAAGGCTCTTCTCATGCAACATTGAATCAAGAGCAATTTGTTGAACATTTTTTTCTCACCTCAAGTCCACTTCACGCAGTGGGGAGTGAGTCAGTAAAAAACATTCAGACCCTTAAGCCAAAAGGTTTACCAATGCCAAAAATCATTTCAAAATTTGCCAATGAAATATTGCTATAGCTGATCTGCACACATGCATGTTTATTCATTGAGATTTATTAAACACATTAACTTTAAAATTATGTTTGTGTCACAGTTAATTATGCAAATGGTTACTATGGGATTTTGGGTGTGTAATATCAGCAATTCACTAAATCACAGTGACATGTTTCAATAACCATGAAAAGAGGGAAGAAAAATCCCTCAATGATAAAACATGCGATGTAAACTGCAAAATGAGAATATTGACAGCATTGCAATACATGCAATAATTAAAACTACTGAAAAATTCTTCAAAACAAAGTTAACTGTTTTTAGTGATTGAGATCTTCTTTCCCCTGTCCCACTCTTTCTACTCTCTCTCTCTCCCCTCTCTCTCTCTCTTCCAGATCAAAGTAGCTGCTTTAGTCATTCCAGTGCTGTTTAATGAACATATTTCCAGTCCACCCACCTGCTTATTCAGAGCCGCCCACATCAAAGAACCTAGGAGGAACTTTGACTGTTGCTGTGATGAAGACTAGGCCTACTGTGCTGCTCCGTTGTTCCATCTCTGCCTCGGGCTTGAGCTCCAGAGCCTGGGAGCTCCTCCACTTAATGTCCTCCTTCCTGACAGTGGAGAAGCCCACAGCCTCGACAGGGATTTTTTAGAGCCTTAGTGAATAAAAATATAAATATAAAATAAAAATCATAGGCCGAGTTGTACCGGCCAATTTATGGAAAAAATGTCTCTGTTGAGGCAGAAGCTTTCAGGTTACTGTTGGGAACCTTAAGAACCAGGGACAAACTACAGAGTTGATATCATATATATACAAGCTCACTCATATTGTTTTCAATGCTCTAATGTCACACTTACTCTGGGCCCTCAAATGTTTTATTTATGTAGACCTACTCTCCAAAAGATTTTTATTTGCTGCTCCGCTTCCTTCCAAGCAGGTATTATACAACTCTCAGATGCACGCAAACACCAACACAAGTTTAACCAAAAGATTTTTTCTTCAAATGAAAAGAGCACTAGGAAGTCTGACTTCATCAATAGAAGTCCCATGGAGATATTATATCACAGAGAGCAAATCAAGCATGCTCAAAGGGAAAGTGACTGCCTCAAAGCCAGGACTATAACATTAGTATTGCCTTTCAACAATGAACAGCACTTAAACATGAGAACTGAGGGAGCTGCACATGTGTCTGATTATGCACAGCAAAAACATGAAGTCAAAAGTGGCTCTGCTGGTCATAAGCCCCCCTTCGCTGACATTTGTTTATTTTTAAATAAACACTGGTCTTATAAAATGATTTTTTCAATAATATTCCATATCTAACATGTAGCTCGCTGATGTCTGTGCCGGTGTGAGTTAGCAGTCTATATGACGGCTGTCAGAATTGTCATCAGTGGAGCTCAGGATTTTAAGTGAGGAGGTGGTGGGAAACTCACACGTTCCTGAGGAATCTGTCATGCTTAGCGCTGATTTCAGAAATAGTAATAGTATACCGTCTGACTAAAGCACCAGAGGGACAGATGGCATTTTTTATGAATCACCTCTCCAACATGTTAGCGACCAGATGGTCCTGTGGCACAGAAAAATCCACAACGTACTGAAACTGAGTACAATTCTTATGAATTCCGGAAATGTATGTGTCATTTTAAACTTTTTACTAAACATCTTAAATCTTAATCTAATCGTGAAGTACAGTAAAGTGGGTTCAACATTCATTTGGGAGTTGCTGAGGAGCTTCAGTTAGCCGCTGTGGCACGTCAAATTTAGCTAGGCACAAACCCCAGTGCCAGGGGTCTGACCCTGGAATGCCCAACTTCCCAACAGATCAATAAACGTTCTGTTTACTTGCTGTTTCTGTTTCTGCAGTTAGCGCTGCAGCTGGCCACCAGCCTGCTGTTCAGCCATGAAAGCATGGCAGAATTAGCAAGCTAACTGGCCAGATGTACGTCCATCTCTGGACCTGCCGTCAGCTCCCTTCCCAGCAAAAATCTCCTAGCAGAGAGACCGTTAGGTCTGCTGGCTAGCTAAATTGCTAACTGACAATTGAGTTGACTGCCCATAGCTACTGTAGCAAACATTAGGTGGTGAATTGTATCGAAGTGCATCTCGGCATAACGTTATAATGTTACCATACGGTTTAGCAACTGGGGCTGCATGAGCCACTCATCGTCAATGTGTCACATTGTAAAGTTGGGTGAAAGATCATCAATAAACTAGTGAAAGGTTAATATTTGAAAAGAATATTTAAAAAGCTGTATATGTGCAAAATATTGGACAACAGTTAAGAAATATGTCCAGACATAGAATCTGGTAGCATTTGTGGCACTTAGGCATCATCAACAATACTCTCTTGGCTCAAAATCAAAAAGTTTTATCAAAAAACAGTTTTACTGTGAACGACAGGAGGCTTTACTGAAGATGCTGACTTTAATGTTTACATCAGCCTGATACAATATAAAAATGAAGCAAAAATACAATGGGATAATCAATGATCTATTGGAAATGTGAATTAAGACTAGTCCTGTCTTCTGTTTTCCCAGCAACTGTTGAGTCACCGTGTCACTGTCTCCATCAATCACAGTCACCCGTTGCAGCCCTGGTTTCCATGGTGACAGGTAGACAGCAATTTATGTAGACAGGTCAGAAAGTTAATTTAATGGAGATTACACCTCTCAAACAACCTCTTTTAATTAAAAAAACATGTCCAATGTTCAAAATATGATTATAACCAGAGAGTAGATACCCAGCTGAAAATATTGATAACATTTTAATGTTTGTGGGGTCAAATATGTAAGCACAAGAGCAGATTAAAAACCTGGCAGTCTGCTGTAATCCAGACAATTTCTTTTCTGTTTGTATTGAAGCACAATGGGAAACTGGTTGGCATTCCTGTGGTTTGGAGGCTCAAAGGGTCAAACGTGTACGTCAGTTTAATCCAATAGTAACATGTCTGAAACCAGCACAACATTTCCTATGTTTTGACTTAAATTGATGAAAGAAGAGTGAAAATTGTGGGAGATTCTTTTCAGAATGTTTTATAGCTCCTCCACACTCTAGCACATACACAACCATTATAAAATCTTAAACGGCCTGAAAATTTTAAGAAACCAAAACTCAGATTACATTAAAACTGTGCTTGATATCAAAATGCCCATTCAGCCCAAAGAAGTTGCAAATCCCCTGACCCGTTTAAACTTTTAATCGGTTTTCTGCGTTAAAGTATGGGAAATCAGTATGGCCCTGAAGAGGGGGGTTTTTGAGCTTGGTCCATAACGATTTCCCATTGTTGTGTATGTGGAAATTTGGGGCCGTGTTTTTTTGCGTTTTTCATGACAATGCTTTGCAAAAATATAAAAAAAACTGAACATTTGAAAAGAATATTAAAATAAACTGAATATGTGCAGAAGTATAAAAAAGCTAAATATTTGAAGAGAATATTAAAATAAGCTGAATATGTGCAGAAGTATAAAAAAGCTGAGTATTTGAAGAGAATATTAAAATAAGCTGAATATGTGCAAAAGCATGAAAAACCTGAGTATTGAAAAAAATATTTAAAAAGCTGAATATGTGCGTAAGTGTGAAAAAGCTGAATGTCCATTAACACCATAACCAAAACACCATAAATGTATGAAATATGTGGAATATTTTAAGGTTTTAGAAAAAGCTGCCACTAAACAGTTTTGCCGGCTTGAATGTTTCAGGAGAAGGTTAAGCAGTAGGAATACTTAGAAAAGTGAGATCAGGTTTAATTGGTTTGCAAAGCTTTTAGAGGATGAATAATACCCGTAATATATATAAAAAAATCTTTGAATATTTGAAGCATTATCTTAAAGCTGACACTAAATTGCATTGCTAGTGTGTAATGAGAAGCAGTTGGTGGAGAATGAATACGATGGAATTGTTGAAAAGGGTTTAATTAATATGAATGGGATTTGAAAGATGAATAATACCACTAATGTAGGAAATATGTGGAATATTTTTAAGATTGAATGGAGTACAAATCACTAGATAAGAGTTGAAAATGTACGTAAAAGCAGTTGAAAGCTGTGTTTATGAAAAAAAACATAATATTTGAAAATAATATTTAAGGCAGAAAAAAGCACAAGATAAGCTGAAATGTGCTAAAGGAGCTTAATATTTTAATATTTGAAAGGTTTAAGCAGACACGCAGACAGATAGACAGACAGACAGACAAAACGACAGGCAGACAGATAGACAGACAGACAGACAAAACGACAGGCAGACAGATAGACAGACAGACAGACAAAACGACAGGCAGACAGATAGACAGACAGACAGACAAAACGACAGGCAGACAGATAGACAGACAGACAGACAGACAAAACGACAGGCAGACAGTTAGACAGACAGGCAGACAGACAGTCAAAACGACAGGCAGACAGACAGACAGGCAGATAGACAGACAGACAGACAGACATACAGGCAGACAGACACACAGACAGACAGATAGACAAACAGGCAGACAGACAGACAGACAGACAGACAAGACGACAGGCGGACAGACAGACATACAGACAGACAGATAGACAGACAGGCAGACAGACAGACAGGCAGATAGACAGACAGACAGATGGACAGACAGACAGACAGACAGGCAGATAGACAGACATACAGGCAGATAGACAGACAGGCAGACAGATAGACAGACAGGCAGACAGACAGACAGGCAGACAGACAGACAAAACGACAGGCGGACAGACAGACAGAGAGGCAGATAGACAGACAGGCAGGCAGACAGACAGACAGTGGACAGGCAGACAGACGTACAGACAGACGGACAGATAGTCAGACAGGCAGGCAGACATACAGGCAGACAGATAGACAGACAGACAGACAGGCAGACAGACAGATAGACAGACATACAGACAGGCAGACAGATAGACAGACAGACAGATAGACAGATAGACAGACAGACAGGCAGACAGATAGAAAGACAGACAGATAGACAGACAAACAGACATACATACAGGCAGACAGATATACAGACAGACAGGCAGACAGATAGACAGGCAGACAGATAGACAGACAGACAGATAGACAGGCAGACAGATAGACAGACAGACAGATAGACAGACAGACATACATACAGGCAGACAGGCAGACAGATAGACAGACAGACAGGCAGACAGGCAGACAGATAGACAGACAGACAGGCAGACAGATAGACAGACAGACAGGCAGACAGATAGTGATATCTATGGCAGACCATAGTGATGGTCAGTGCTTTTGACCCTGGGGCAGACCCTTAGAATATATTGGAGTGCACCTCTCAAACTCAGTCTTCAAGGTCAAAGACCGTAACTCTGATCGCTTAGATATCTGGCAGTGAGGGTGAAGACAATGCTGGACAATGTATGTAAGATTTGTGTGGTTAGTCCAAAAACTGTGAGCGTGAGAGCAGTTTTTAGAAAGACGCTGAAACTGATCCGATGCCCATATTTAGAAACTGCCATTGACAGGCAAACAAATGACACAGACCATGTCCTTAATTAAAATGATGGATTCTTCTGGATCTGAACATTGTTGGAAACATTTGGGATAATGTGAGTGCACATATAACAAAACAGTAATTTGAGGGCATTTTAATGTGGAAATGTTATGGCTATATCTTTAAGATAAAAAAATATATTTATTTTTTAATATATATCTATAGTAACAACCCCAATCCTGCGCCCAATTTACTTTACATGCAGAAAAGTTAGGTGCGATTCCAACAGCCCATGACAGTGATTTTTTTTGCACTCAAAATGATTCACCTATCGTCAAAAACAGGAAAGAGAAAAGAAAGGACAACAATATATAACCAGATTTTTTTCAAAGAAAGTCTGTGAATGGTGGAAATTTACCTGCTAGCTTAGTCTTTTGTCAACATTTCGTCCTTTTTTAAAGCAATTCCGGCCCTCTACCCCATGGCTGACCTCTGAGGCTGCCGCGCGTGGTGCAAAAGTGAGCAGCGCAGGTGAAACGGGTCAAGCATAGACAGATCGGCCTTATTTACACAGATGCCGGCTAGCCAGCATTATCTATTAGCTGGAGAAGTCCTCTAGGGGGCGGCAGTAGCTCAGTCCATAGGTGACTTGGCTGGGAACCGAAGGATCGCTGGTTCAAGTCCCTGTGTGGACCAAGTATGGAGCGTGGACTGGTGGCTGGAGAGGTGCCAGTTCATCTCCTGGGCACTGCCGAGGTGCTGTTGAGCAAGGCACCGAACCCCCAACTGCTCGGGGTGCTGGTCACTGGCAGCCCCCTCGCTCTAACATCTCTCCCTAATTGCATGTATAGGCCCTGTTTGTGCATGTGTGTATTTCGGGCCTGTGTGTGTATGTATGTATAATAATAAGAGTGAAAAAAAATTCAATTTCCCCGTGCGGGATAAATAAAGTAATTCTTCTTCTTCTTCTTCTTCTTCTTAGCGATGTGCTGAACTAGCTCTGGTAACTGTACGACCAACAAAGTCAAACACAACCCCAGTTTTAATATTGGGACGGGGTTAAAAACAACTTCACAATATACACTGAGGCTGATGCTAAAGCTGAAGCTAACGTCTCCGGTAGTGTAAACAAATCGGGCTGTGACAAGTCAGTTTATTTACACTACCAGTGATGTTAGCACTGATGCTAATGCTAGTGCTAATCTTTCTTGCACAAATAAGATAGTTTTACAGGACTATAGTAACTGATAACTGAGTAACTGCATTATCACATAAAATGTTGCGTTCTAGAATTAGGCAAAGTAAAAGTACCTCTCCAGCAAAAACTCTGCAACCATCTCAACTCTTTTTAGCTCTGGATAAAACTGCATTAACCTCCGCCATTGCTGGAGATCAGAGCCGATGTTGACTCAGGTTTTGCCTCTTGACACATCAAGTTTTTTTCTTTAGAGCAGCCTTTAGTGAAATGGTCTTCTTTTTGTTGATGATTTTCTCTTTGGGAGCAGCTGGGGGTGGAAGTGTCAGTTCTTCGTTGTTTCTTGCTAACTCTCACAGACCGCTCTACTCACTCTGCCAGAGAGGTGCGCGACTTGCAAGCGGTGGCAGCGGTAGGCAACTGGAAGGGGCGCTGCGTCGGATGACAGGCAGGAAGCTCGGCTAATCATTTTATTCGGACTAAGCAAAAATGACTTTTATCAGAAATATATGAAAATTGAATATTGATGACTTTCAACACCTGGTGGATTTATTTTACATTTGAGTGTGCCATAAGCTTATTAATAGCTTTTTAAGAAAAGTGTAAAATACCAAGTTTTTCAAATTTTTTAATACGTATTTAGTAGTATACTGACATTTTAGCTGACATATAAAAAGATAGGTACTGGCACTCTGTCTGGTGCCAGGCCAAACCAATGCAGCTTCCAGTTTAGCAGCATTTACTCCCCTTCCCTCTTGCAATGTGCCAGCTCAAATCCCATATGAAGATGGAGGTTCATTTCATATTTGGTATACATTATGTCAAGTTTTTCTTGTTTCTTTCTACAGCATGCAGGTATTTAAGAATATAATTAAAATGTTAAGAGATGCATAAAGGGATGGGAGGAGGACAATATAATAGACTAGATAAAGTCTGGGTAGTAGTACTTAAATCTACCTTCACCCTCAGATTCAGAGTCAGATTGTCATTAGGCAATTGAAGGATTATTTTGGCAGGGTTTGTCTGCTATTATTAGCCTATCATTGATTGTGGCTATGTCTATATGTTCTGTGGGAAGTTATTTTTTAATGCTGTGAAAAATGATTAGAAAAACTTTCAAATGATAAGAATTCAAACAGTGGAATTGTTTCCCCCTGACAATCATCACAACATGAAACTAAAAAAGCACATGATCTGATTTTGAGAGACTTTATCAGTGTTGAAAGCATATTATCTTCAAAATTAAATTAAGACTGTAAAATGTCTAAAAAAAGGTATTATTATTGTATGGGTTACTAAATCCCAATGTAGACACAATACTGCATTCATGCTTATACAATGTAATAGTTTTTCCTCACAGTACATACGATTTTTTTTTACTACAAGAGAGTTGCAAGCTTCCTAGCTTCAAAAGGGGAGATTTGGTTCTGGAGGTGTGGTAACAGCCTTTTTTTTTAGTGTTGATGGGTCTATGGTGGGGGGCTTAATGTTATATCTATACATGGGGCTCAATAAAACCTGGCGGCACCCCTGCCTACAGAAACAAAAAGTAATCCAAGGACAGCTTAGTCTTAAACCCCATTAGCAGTCATCCTCTGGACTACTGGCAATTGCTTATCCCCACGAGAAATACTTCAAGTGCCTCAGCACCAAGCACATGTGTAGTGGACAAGCCTGAATGCTCTTTGCAAAGAGGTGCCGGCAGTGTTACAGATATTTTGGTTACTCCCTTGGAGCTGCAGTTGAAACACAAAAGTGACGACCGTGCCAGAAAGGCTGTGTTCAGGGCCAGCCCTCGCACCCCTGACAAAAGAAGATGACTCCGGGCCATCCACTGGATGAGTACTGCCCTTTTGGCCATGTTTGCTCATTCAAAGTTATATTATAGTACTCCATCTTCTACTCTAGAGGACAAGAGGATATTTCTTTCTGCTAAAGACAAATGAACTGTGCTATCCACCTGCCTAACGTTAAATTCTCCATTTCTCCCATCTATGCGTTGCATATATATGTGTGCAACAAAAGACTGAATACTTGTTATTGTCAATCATGTATCAATTCTGTTTAATGGCCACCTCTTCTTTAGGTGTCTAACGTTAACATTACCTGCCTCTATAAATGTTTTTACCCACTATACTCGTTAGCTCAACAAGTAAGTTAACTAACCATAGGCCTACTTCAGCCATTCTCCTCTGAATCGTGCTGGGTGGCACTCTCCCGATTTCTCACATTGATAGACCAGACAACACAAAGCATGTCGCCCTATCGAGAGGCGGGTGTCAACAACCTGTGCTCGAAGTACTAGTAAAGTTAACTTCTTGGACATCTTCCACAAACACACTGTTCAGTCAGTCTCAAACTATTTAAAACTTTGTTATGCACATCTATACCTCAAGAGCAAAATAATATCTGCTGATAAACCTGCTTTCTCGGAGCCCACCAACATTTTCCATAATGTCTGCACTCTTTTTGAGATTCAGTGTCTTTTTTTACCACGCCACCTGATTTGCATATGAGAAATTGAAATAATAGAGAGAGATATAACCAAGTGTGGCATTGGGAAATATAAGTTTCCAGGAATAATTAAATGTGGACTGAAATCAAAGTACCCTGAAATCAATATAAGTAAAACACATTTATTTAACTAACTGACTCATTTATATATGTATATTAACATTTATTTAAAATGTTTTCTTTAGGTGGCTTAAACATGTTTTGCTGCTACCTGCCACAGGGGATTTGACCACCATCTTATATAAAAATCTGAACTATCCCTTTAAAGATTTATAGTTTGTCACCATTCTTCATGTCTAACCACTGAAAATTGTTCAACGAGCATTCAGTAACAGGCCTTGTTTGGGAACTTCTTAATGTTTGGATTATTCCTCCCACCTCACATCTCAGAGGAACAGCATAATCGAACAAGTCACTGCACACAGTACATGCAAAACTGCACCTTGTACCTGTGCAACTGTGTAATGACATTTAAAAACTTGAAATCTGACACTTGTTTGACACAAATCAGTAGCCAAGGTAACTCTGATTTCATGCTTTATTTAAGCTCTTATAGTAAAAAAATAGAAAAGCCTGTATATCCTGTGGTACTTTGTCAATGAATGTCAAAGCCACAGACACGGGTGCTGCTAGGATTTTGGGTTCAATTGTCTGTACACGATTATGGGAAGAGCCGGGCAGTAACTGTCAGAGTTATGGACTGGATCTGGATCTCTATGCCACTCCTAAGATAGGTATAGTACGACTTGGAGCTGAAAATCAAAGCCTTGTCTCAGTAAAGCAAATGTTTGGCAACCTCCCAGTGCTCGTTCGTTTGATGTGCAGGGAGGTACGGTTAAAATAACCTAACAAGGCAGTAGAAAAAGAAGTATAAACTTTGAGGTAAGAGAACCATTGACTTATGTATTTCAACTGCAATCACAATGTCTAATTTGTGATTTGTGAGGGAAAAAAGGGTTGTCCTGGACTAACCTGTATATGAACAGTCAGTCCCCTCCATACAGCTATCTGACAGATTTGATGTGTTAACGTGTGTATGCATACTAGGGATGGACATTTGAATTAAATTCCATATTCAAAGTACTCACCTTGAATAAAGTACTTGGTTCTTGCACAAAGTCATACATAGGTAATAACATAAGAAAAGGGTCCAAAAATAATTTTTTATGACATTTTGAAGTAACATGGGGTCATGAGAACTGTTGTCTTCTTTGTTAATCAACCACCATTGCAGATGAAAATATATCTAACAAAGTTTTATTCATGTTTATCATAGGGTGACCAGACGTCCCCGTTTTCAGTGACCTGTCCCCTGCTTCAACTGTGCCCGTAAATGTCCCCGGTTCTCACTGTGACTGAAAGATCCGAAAATGGAATAAAGAAAAAAAATAAAAAACGTTAATGTTGACCAAACGGCTCATATAGTTGTTTACCCTACTACTAACAGGCCAAAGCCAAAGTGGTTTGACATCTCCAGGTCAGAAGATAAGGTAGCATAATAGATAAAAGTTTTGTAAAAAATCATTAAAAAATATATTATTCAAAAACAAGCCTTGTGATACATAAGGAATATTAGTCTTTACATTGCACAAGTGGTTTGACACAATTCGATAAAATGGTTTAAATTCATAATAGTTTGTTTTTTTCCCAAATTTTTGCATTAATTTTTGCAAACCAGAGCACAGAAACAGGTAGAACAAATTAACAGTATGTCTGCTTTAAGGTGAAAAATAAAGAAAAACACAGACAAAAAAAGAAATACCCCAAAATGAACAATTCACGTCAGACACGGTCACAATAAAAAAAAAAACAAGTAACCGAATAACATGTAATGTAAGTAGATAAAGTAAGATAAAGTTAAAAAAAAAAGAGAGGGAGCGAAAAACACACTTTAACTAATAGCAACAATAATTAACGTAATTATTAAGCTTCGTCAAGAATAACAGTAATACTTCTGCTAATAAAAGCCAGCAGTGGGTCCCAGGTTTTGTAAAATTCCTCCAAAGATCCCCTCTGTGAAAACCTCAACCTACTTTTTTATTCTGAATATCAAATGCATGTTGAATGTCAAACTGAGTTCATACTGGTCATGTTTTGGAGGATTTTACAACCCTGAACCAAAAGTGTCCCCAAATTTGGTTTCAGAAATCTGGTCACCTTTAGTTTATCTATGGCATTACTTACTTAGAATTAGATGTAGAACTACCCATACAGCTATTATAGCTAATGTTATGTGGCAAATTCAATCATATGGTAGCATGGCAATGTCATCCATGGTCCAAGAATCAATAAGACCCCCCCCCCCCCCCCCACACACACACACACACACACACACACACACACACACACACACACACGCACACACACACACACACACACACACACACACACACACACACACACACACAGAGAGAGACATCTATCATATCTGTGAGCCCATTTCTTTATAAACATCTGCATTCCCTAATGCCTGGACTTGCCGATCAACTTGTTGGGGACTTTCTGTCGCCTTTAAACAGATGGCATTCGATATTACTGCAATCCTCTCGGCTGGATATTAGCAGCTGAGCTGATAACATCCACTGCCACAGTCACAGTGACCTAAGTAATGACATTCACAAAAAGCCAAGCCCATTGCACACCCCACACTTATCTGATGTGCATTAAAGTAGTTTCCAAGTACTTTCCCATGATGGTGCAAATTGTAGCTGTGAGGTCGGTGTGTGTGAGTCAGCAGTGCAGCACTCACTTTAGCCCAAGCCAGCCCTACCGAGTTGGCTGCCATACAATCCCTCCTAATATAATAGAAACCAATTAACTGAGTGGGTGGCTTTACCCAAATCTTGATTTAAAATGGAGCTTTATTAAAAGGAGTTACAATGTGGCAGCATGCTTAACCTGACTGGTGGCAGAGATATGATAAGGAATGTAATCCCTGAGGCGAGAGCTGATTAGCTTATCGAGTCAGAGTCACAGCTAGTGCAGAATGAAAATGGCTGCCGTCTTGGGGAAAGAAAACATTATTTATATTTGTAATATTAGTTATTTAAAGTCTTAACAATTTTTTTTTTGTTGTTTTCAGAGACAGAGAGAAAGACGGACATACTGAGCGACAGCCAGGGCTCAGCTTTACCTGGTTACTCTTAACGAAGTGCAGCAGACTACAGCCTGCAAATATGCCACTGGCTTCCTTTCTTTAAATTGCTCTTGTTTTTCTGTTTAGCTGCAGCTAAACCAGGAGGACCCGGACCTGCACCTAAGAGCCAGCAGTGGAGGTAGTCACTGACATCTGCGTGAATGGGAAAGCTGACAGCCCTAAATTGAACATTGTGTGCAATAGTTCACCATGGGTCAGGTCAGCTTTGAGTTGTTGATTAACAGTGCAGACCGCCTTCGACACACTAGCAACAACACCTCTTTTGCTTCCAGAATTCCGGCGTTCTGTGTGAAATCACACCTGGGGTGGCATCATGCCGCCTTGCTTGGTTTTGTGTGAATTAACAAAAAGCTGGCTTGCAAGCATGTGTGACTGCAGAGTAGTGATGTTTAATGTATAATAATCCATAATGCATTGTGTTTGTTGCTACAAACATGCCCTTGCTCCTCACACAGTGTGGGCTTGTGTTTTATCCTTGCCAAAGCCTCTGGATGTCAATCAAACAATGAAAGTAAAACTTAATGTAAATGGTGCTGTGGTAGCGACCTCCAGCTTGCTTGTTTGACTTGGCTGGCCGTCGCTCTGTATTGTAGGTACAGCCATTTATACTCCTGCAGGCCTCCTCTTTGCCTGCTCCTTGTCAGTGTTTATCTATGGATTACACCTTGTCTGCCTGTCTGCATGTCGCACTCCAATTGCTGCCACATCTTCTTGCTGAACAAGCATCTCTCTTGGAGGGGCACTGCGGTGCAAATGAGGAAAACAGCTTCTTTTTACACAAAACAGGATTTATGGAAAAGGTGCTTAGGATTTAGTCCTTTTTTTCTGAAAATATAATTGTGTCCCTACAAATTGGCAGTATTACATTAAAACTCTTCTTTCAAGCTGAAAACTGAAATGGAAAAGTATGAGTCGCTGCTACAGATTTCTGTTATAGAGGTTATGAGAGTGGGATGACTTGTTACTTGCTTGGACTAACTGTGCTCTAACCAACCAGGTCAGTTTCATCTAACTAAACTGGAAGGAGTCTATATCCGTCGGTATGTCTTTCCTTTTGATTTTCTCAGCAACTTTTTATCTGATCCACTTCATGTATTGCTGAGTACCAAAGGTAGTCCAGCGTCATGTGCGAGTTCTACAGTGCGTTATGCACACACTGTAGTGTTTTGTGAAGCAATCACTATTAAGTGTTACATCACAAGATAGCATGCTTGTTCAAGAACAGATGAAGAAAGAGACCGGAGATGTGACATTGTCTCAAACATTTCAAGCATCAGTTTTGTGATTTTCAGAATGTTATTTGTTACCACGACTACAGGAATTGGTTTTCAGTTCAGTCTGTCCGTTTGTGCAGGATTATGGAAAAACTACTGACCTGATTTTCATGAAACTTGGTGAAAAGGTGTAGCATGCTCCAAGGAAGAATCACAGGGCTGACACACGAATACATTTTCACTTCTGTTTACATTGGGAGATGGGGCACTTATGGGGCATTTGGCCTTGGCGGAGGTATGTGCTCTCTAGTGCACGTCTAGTTTTAGGTAGTTACCAAGGATTTTGAATGACGCAACCTTTATACTTTATAGAGTTATACTTCATTTTAAGTTTTCAAGTAGCATACGAAGGAACAAGCAATGTTATTTCTATCTTAGATTTTGCTGTGGCATGTATCTTCTACACGTTGCTTTAAGGATAATTTCAGTATTTTTCAGCCTGGACCCCATTTTGCCATGTATTTGTGTCTAAGTGACTAATGGGAACAAATTTCTCGAAATTGGTCCCATATTGAGTGAGAGCCCGGGCTGCACTGGAATTAGACACGTCCATTGTGCATCACCAATATAGGTCCACTAAAAGTGCCACTGACAACACACACACAACACACCAGCCACATCAGCAATGCTGTTATTGTTTTCATCTTGTGATTCTGTGCATGTGTGTCATCATGGCAAAATTGTCCCCCCTCCCACTTCCCCTGCGGCCCAGGCCCACTTGCACTTAAAATAATCCGAGCCTTGGCTCCATTGCTTCTTGCTTATACGTCATCACCCCTTCGAATTTTTGTTTTTTTCAACTGTTTTTGAATATTTTCATTTGACGAGATATGCAGTAAACATCCCACCTCCGCATCAGAACATTGTGAAACCTCAGCGGCATCTTTTTAAATGTCCGTCGTGGGGAACAGTGTCAGTGCACGTTCTTGTACATGCGCAAGCTCATGCTTGTACATGTGAATCCTTGCTTTACTAAAGTCAACCTCTCTCAACTGGGTCATGGCCAGGAAGCATGCCGTGCCTAAGCATGGAACAATTGTTCTCTTTTGTTATGGGATCACACATGCCGGACGATCGGACTAGGAGTGTAAAGTGTGTGTGTGTGTGTGTGTGTGTGTGTTTGTGTGGGGGGGGGGGGGGGGGGGGGGTTCCCTATACCCCACAACCCACAACTTACATCGCCCTTGCTAGGACCCAACCCATCTTTGAACTTGGCCTTAATTTTTATCTCAACTACAAACCTGTAAAGTACCTTGCACGTTTATTGGGCCAGGGCAGTAAAGTGAGTAGCCTCTTCCCTACTTTCAGCCTGCATTGTGATGGTCCCATGGTGACAAAATCTGTCCACAAACAGATAGACAGACATAAAATAAATGTCTGGAAAAATACTCAAAACCACCTCTGGGGTAGTGGGTGACTCCATGACCACATTTCGCCATGATGACACAACACACACACACACACACACACACACACACACACACACACACACACACACACACACACACACACACACACACACACACACACACACACACACACACACACACACACACAGTAGTACTTTCAACACACACCGTGGCAAGCCTCAAGAAGTCATGTCACCTCTCAATGAATAAAGTAATGACTTTTTCATTTTCAAGCTGTAAATTATATTTATTCCCTTCATTTCATTTGGTTCTGGTCAGGTACCTTTTGTGACCATGACTACTCACAGCCCGACTGTACTGGATAATTGATCAGTGGCTGATATAGGCTAGAGCAATTATGAGGGACTGTCTGATTTGAATCAGTTTGCATCTTCCTCTTCTTCTTCTTCTTCTTGATATTATCTGATATATATCTAACACTTACACTGGGAAAAAGGAACACTAAATCGAATCAAATATAGTTCACATTTTTAGACTGACAGGCCATTATGAAACATCTACCTGACAGAAACTGTATGTTGTCAACACAAGGGAGGCTAATTGCAGGGAACTGTGGTGGAACGTTGTTTGACACCACCTGCTGGGACGTAAGTATACAGAAGCGCCAGACACCAGGCGACTGAAGATGCTACTAAGAGAGAACCAGGTCACTGTTTGATTTTGCAACTCTCAAAATTCCCCTCCAAGACAGCCCTTCATTATTAGACTTGCCATGATAGTTCTTAGATCAGTAGGTGTAGGGACATATTTAAGGTTTAGATTTGGGCATTTACTTGATCTCTATTGGAAGAAGCCAGTGAGTGCAACAATAAAAAGTAGAAAATGCTTCACTCCGGTAATCAACACTAAAAGAAAACGAACTGTATAAGGCAAAGGGGTCACAGGCATGCTGCAGAAATTGATGAGATGTTATATGTATGTAAGGGGACCACAACCTGGGAAAAAGAAGAAAAAAATAAATATGCAGTTGGCAGATTAGACATCTGTTTATACTGTTGATGTCTCACATGAGCCCAATAAAATAACCTCACATGTGAACTTAATTTCAGCCTCAAGCAAAACATGGTTTGTTAACATGAAGTAAAGTGGAGGTGTGTTAGCCCAGGGGTTAGTTAGGCAGCGCTATGCATACTGAAATCTTCTAATGGAGCTGCACATACCTGAAGGCCAGAACACTGTTATCCACCATAGAGTTGGGTCTGTTCGAAAGGAACGTTTTCTTTGCCAGCGTGCGCAAGATTGCTGTATTATAGATAGATAGATGGATAGATAGATAGATAGATAGATAGATAGATGGATAGATAATTTAAATGTTGCATTTTGTCGCCTTATAATCCAGTTTTACATTCGAGCCCAGTGTAGCTCATGTAGAGAAAAAGTCACCATCAATGTCCTGGCGACCACAAAGATCTCAGAGCTGAACAGTTTATCAAAAGTGGATTTTCAAAGCAAAAAAGAAGCTACCACAAGAGGGGGCCGACTCCAGCCTTGACCAACATAAGGCACAGAATAGTGTAATGTTACAATCTTTTCTAAAGGAATGGTACAAAAGAAAAGATTGGCTGTGAATGTACTGCTGTCTCTGCTTGCTTCTTTCAATAAGCCACACTGGTGCAAGCTTTCTCTACCTCGAAATGGATAAAAAACATTCTGTCGGAAATCAGACTTGGCAGAGTGGCATGTATACATATTTCTGTTATGGGAGAGAACATTATATCTGAAAATTGGTGAGTTAGTGTACATTTTATATAACTTTATGTTTGGCTTACTATTGAATTGACCTGTGTGTTTTAACTGTTGCTGACTGAACACAAGACATACATTACATATACACTAATATAACATAAAATATACAAATGCAGTCTTATTACAAGACAAAAAGAAACATCATGATGTGCATATTTATTCAAGAAACCCTCCACAGCTCAAACATGTAGAAAGCATTTGTCTTTTTAAAAGGGGGTATAATTTGAAGGAAGCCTGACTAACATGATAGCATTCTTTCAGAATCATTATTTGTAAAAAAATAATGGACATCTAATTTTGAAAAGAGCCTTGAAATTGTTAAGCTGCTGCGCTCGCTGGTTTGTCCCATCACTCCACATGTTGAAGTGTAGTGAAGGTGATGGAAACATTCTCACCTGTCTCACTAACGACTCTGAAGTTGCTATCTCACGCTGTCTCTTTCTTTGCTGTGACTCTAGTTGTTCTTCCTGCCTTTAGATTCCAGGAGTGTACCCTTAATGATTATAGAAGTGTCACATTTCGCTCGGCGTTTGCTGAATTGCTACTTCACTTTGGCTACATTTCTGAGAGGATAAAACAAATGTTAGCTTACTTGTTGGTTTGTTGTTCAAACATTAAAGAGGGAATATATGCATTTTTTGTGCAGGAACTGAAAGGGCATCTCTACAATAACAATGAAAGCACACATGCAAACACACTTATACATCCAATTTCCTTGCTTCCTGAAAAATTTGGCCTTTATAATGCTCTCTCTCATTTCTCCACAGTGCTGTTTGTCCTCTCAGCTGCCTCCCTGGCAGCCAGCGCTGCTTCTTCCACTCCACCCTGCTCCTACTGCTTTTCTGGCCAAGCTCAGCCACAACTGTCCCACATGCCATGTCTGCTGGTTGTGTGAACAAAGCTCGGAGGGCGAAAGGCAAAAACGGACCTCTTAAGTGAGCCGGACGCAGTCAGGCGGGACGGCTGCAAATGTCTTTCCCTTTGATTCCTCGGGGAACAGAGATGGAAAACAAATGGAGTCTGACTCCCTTATTTTCTCAAGGTCCTGGAAGTGACCTACCGGTGCTGCAGAACATGGGCTGGTGTGCTGATGTTCGCCACTGAGCTGTCACGCTGTCTGTCAGCCCGACACAATGGAAAGGGCCCCTCAACCCTCCCCTCTTCCTCATCTGCATTCAGCCCCCGCTCGAGCTGCAGCTGAGCCTGCTCAGTGGCACTGCTGACAACTCAGTCGGCCTGCTCACACGGCGTTGACCTGGTGAGTAATTGGTCAATAGATAGTCGGCAGGCATCGACTTGTGTGGCTTTGCAGGCGGTGATGACTCATTGTGTGTTCGTCTTCACTGGCCATGCTGTGTAAGTACATGCCTGCTCCAAGAAATATACGAGATCCTGAGGGATAAGCGGATAGTCACAGAGAAGTAAATATAGCCAATGAATAATTAATGCAACAATAACAGCATACATGCACTCACATTAATCTAATCACCTCGCAGTGGGATTTTGTACATAATACGAATATTATCCGTCATTGTGGCTGCCAACAGGCTAAGAACTAACAGGGGAGTTTGGCTACCAGTTATCGCACCGCTGCATCTCAGTAACTGGATAGCTGATTCTGGCAGATGATTATAGGATTTCCATCTTGACACAGAGCGCTGAGTCTGAATTCAGCATTGTGTTAATGATCCAGATCCTAAGAGAGACAGAGAGGGAGGGAGGGGGAGTTACAGGTAGAGGTTCAAACACAAGCACATGATGTATGTGCACATGCAGAAACACACACACACCAGGCTGTTCTCTTTCACTGTAATTCATATGTAATCCATGTATTTATTACCGTAAAAATCATGTCCGGTTCACTTTTTGTTGCCTAATTTAGCTCTCAGGGTCAACTACTGGTCACTGTTACACAGCATTAAATTGAATGTCATGTTTTGTAAGATATCATATAAACCTGTTGATGAAAATATGAAAATGCGTGTGTGTGAGAGCTTGTAATTACACATTTACACACACACACACACACACACACACACACACACACACACACACACACACATACACACACACACACATACACACACACACACACACACACACACACACACATACACACACACACACATACACACACACACACACACACACACACACACACACACACACACACACACACACACACACACACACACACACACACACACACGCACTCACGCGCATACCCATGCTGCTCTTCTGTTTTGCACTGTTTGATACGATTCAGGTAAGAGAGTGAGACACAGTATTAGTTGCATTGTCAATACTGAAATATTGACGTCAAAAGACAAAATGGTGTCTTGGTCAAGGACACTTTGACAAGAGGCATGGCTGATAATTGGCACAAACTGGTTGCATAAGTTATTGAGCGCATGAGATTACAGGGAGATTGTAACAGCAAGAAATGTATTCTGCCTTAATATAATGCACGTACACCACAAAGTTATATTGGAGTTATATTAGCAACTAGCTGGTGAGTATAGTGGAGATATTTAAACAGTTTACTGTTCAAAAGCCAGATATTTCCACCAAGAATTGGGAGTGAATATTTCACTTAAATTCCCCAGGTAGCCCGAAAAACTAGTCCAAATTATTTGTTTACCAGCACGGTCATCATATAAACCTAAAAGATGATAATATTTAAGTTTTGTGTTTACAGTTTTTTCAACTGCAGCTGGCTTCACCAACAAGGCCCGGAACCCCCACTGACACAGACTTTTACCCCGACCCTGCCACCCACCATTGATTCTCATGCTTTCAAGTGGCCAAACAAATCTGCAGATATATTTATCGAAAGATGCAGATCTTATTTAGATTTTGAAAAAGTAATGCTCAGTTCAAGCACAAGAATTTACTTTTTCATAACCATCAACTCTATCCTTTTTACAAAACAATTCTGCCATTTTACACCTGGATATACAGTACCTCCCCCAGGTGAGCTCCCATTTTAACCGCTTGCTAAGTAATTTAGGTGTTAAATGCATTGCCAAATGGCACCTTGAGAGCAGAAGAGTGTATGATTCGGACTCCAGCCCAAATTTTCCCAGTAAGTCACAGACGTGAATACATAACCTTATTCAAACCCATAATCTTTATAGCATTTTAGGGGGGGTTGCACTGCAGTCACACAGCCAGTGAACTAATTGTGAACCATCTAGAAAGCATTATTATTTTTTATTCTCTATCTCTCTCTTCGCAGTAGCCTCCAGGAAGCATAATATCATGCAGAGATGTGAAAATGAGTTTTGATTGCGTTGTCAGTAATGCTGTCCAGTACAAAAAGAGTTTGTCAGGTACCCAGTCTTAGTATAATAGGATCAGAATTGAACTTTGAAATATTGCTTGTTTTGCCACATGCTTGCTGCCCTACAGTGGCACGAAGCAGCAAAGCATTTCATAAAGACACCGTTTGTGTTACGATGTGCACATTCTGTTTTTGGGAAATTGAAATTCTGAATCATTCTGTTGTTTTAAACCTTATTTCATTGGCTCCTGTATCGTGTGTTTTATCACCAATCCAATTTTCAAGCCTGTTTCCTGTTTTCTCAGATCACTGTTCATGGTCACATTTACTAAAAATACAGTTGTGTACAAGTATAGCACCACCATCAAAATATGAAACACAGGACTGTAATCTGCTGTCCTGTCACTTAATTTGGATGCACAGACTTA
Source organism: Echiichthys vipera (assembly GCF_963691815.1). Taxonomy (NCBI): domain Eukaryota; kingdom Metazoa; phylum Chordata; class Actinopteri; order Perciformes; family Trachinidae; genus Echiichthys; species Echiichthys vipera. Next base: position 11,494,048 of record NC_139826.1, read on the forward strand.
TGGCCTTTGGACACTAAGACACCAATATGCGTTGTTGCACACAGTCCGATGTGTTTACATTATTCTATTCGATGCCAAATATAGCTATACGAGTCGTCAAACAGCGAGGAGGATTGTGTGGTCCCCTCACTGCTTCACTTGGATAGCGCTAGTCCCATAGGGGCTAATGAATGAATGACTTTAGCAAAAAGCTTTCATTAAGCTGCACAACCACTGCTGCCTTGTTTTTCGTCCATTCTTTGTTTTGAGATCAGTATCTAATGTTACTGTTCCTGATTTCAAGCTGTTCTGCAATCCCTTGCCACAATGCATATTCAAATTTAGCTTAATCTTTATTGTCAGCTGGGATCGGCCCCCCCGCGACCCCGATAGGGACAAGCGGTTGAAGATGAATTAATTATTCTTTATTGTGTTGGTTGCCTAGAGCATTTTTTTTTGGGAGCCAAGGTTAATCAGCTTATAAGATGCCATTTTGCCAGGTATGATGGCTCTTGAGTGGTGAAAAGACGTGAGGTCTTATTTATTTTTAAACGTCTGACAATTTTGAACTAAAACTACGGACTTGGTGGGGAAAAGCCTTAACACTGGACAATAAGCTAAATTACAGCTGTAAGCCATATGATTTGAGATACCTTGTGTCTAGCGCCCATGGTCACTAAGCCTGTTGACATTTGTAAACTTTATTGAAACATGCTAGCTGTGTTGAAAATAGTTTCCTCACTCACTCACTCACTCACTATTCCCTATGTAGTGTTTATTAAATAGTGCACTATATAGGGAATGACCGAACCAGATTTCAGACACTACACTGGAATTTTCTGACAAATCGTTGCGTCAGCAGATGCACTGGATACATGTGTGAAGGAAGTGGGTGCGTCCAGCATCATGTAAACAAACGGAGCTGTAAATCATCTTACAGTCTGTTTATAATACAAACCTGCACTCAGGAGGACGGTAAGAGGTTGTATTGATGTTGATGTTAATTTCAATGTTAATTCCTAAATAAATTGTTGAAAGTTTTTTTTTTTTAACCCGGCTGCAAGCTGTAATAGCCGACGGTTAATTTGTAACAGTAGTCAGCTCACAAGGAACTAGCCAGCTCGTGAGTAATGGTTGTTCGTAACTGCAGTTAGCGCTTAAATACCTGCCAACTGTTAGCACCTCTTCTGCTTCTTCTTCCCCTCCAGTCAAACACAACCGCATTGCATTTTGGTATACGAGAGTACAATGTACTGTACATTGTATGTACTGTACATTTAAATAACTTGTGCATTGTGGGTATTTTATAGTGGACTATATAGTGAATTAAATTAACCACAGAGAATTCAAACACCACTACAAAATGGAGTGCACACTATATAGTGCACTACTTCTACGATAGGGAACAGTTTTGAACACAGCTATTCACATCTCTACTTCCAGTTCATCCCCTATATGTTTCCCACACGCACACAATCACACACACACACACCCTCACACACACTTTCCTATTACACTTCTGCCCTTCTACCAAAAGCCTGACGCAGAAGTTGGAAGTTCACGATTTCCAAGCACAACTGGACGCAGCATAACCGGCAGTGATGAGCTCCACCTGCTGACCAACAGCTGTCAGCAGTGTCACTAACATGATCGCATATTTACATTTAGAGGGAGCATGTCTCCACAGACACACAGATGTTGGAATACTCAGCAAAAAGGCAACAGAAGCTTTCATTAGTTGGCCATGTGACCAACCACCATTGTTTTAACTCACTCTTTCACAGATAGTAACTTAACAGACAATTACCTAGATGAAAATCTTACAGACTATAACTTTAATTAAAAAAAATCCATGTTGTTCATTCACACAAGTAAGACTGGGATAAGTTTAATTATATATCCCTTTCAGAGACCTGTTAATGTAAATCATTTTTCACCACTCCAAGGCTGTCAGGCAACAGGCCTGGCAAGGACGTCACTGCTGTCACCAACTTAAACAGTGAATGAAGCTGCGGTGTCAGGGCTCTGCTAATTTGAAACATCTAAAAACCTTTGTGCCTTGTTCAAATCTATCAATGCTTGTAATGAAATTACATTTTAAATAGGCCAGGGTGATAAATTGAATACTGTCGATAGCCAAACTCGATGAATCCATTTTTAATCAGTTTGTGGCAGGAAGGTGCCTTGATGTTTAATTTAACCGAGGCTGATGGCTGAGACAGTCATGCCTTTGTCAGATGAGTCCTGAGACCATGGGTTGGAGACAAAGGAAAAGGCCGGAGATTTTATAATAATTTCACTTTCAAAAACCCATTTAACAAAAAGTTTCATCTGGATGGGGGCACTGAGTGCTTACGTGTATTGTAATAAAGGTGGTGTGTATGTGTAGGCTGATCTTAAAAAAATGAACACCTTAAAGCAACCTGCTCTCTTCAGTTACTGTGCAGTAGGTGGGCGACATAACAGCCCAGCTAAGGAGAGTTGCTTCTAATTATAGATGACAGACACAGACTCCCGCAGCGTCTTCCTCCCAGTGGCCACGCTGGGAAGAGAAGCACTTCAAAATAAAGGAACCTTTGCCCTCTCATGTTGATAACTGAAAAGCTAAATACAACATGAGGCCCAGTGATATAGTGTGAACTGAATATAGAAACGGTCAATCTATTATTAAAGCAAGATGTATATATAGCAAAAGCTATAATCAGTTAACAGTTAGTAGGAGAAAATAAGAACTGTACTTTAGGTCAAAATCAAGAAACTTCCATTTTATTCTCCTTTAACTGTATCTTTTCTCTACTACAATTCAGAGGGAAATGTAATTGTTACTTCACTACGTTGATTTCATCTATTAGTTAGCAGTTACTTTACAATCAAGATTTTACATACAAAAAATAGAAATACCTTATGAAATAGTATAACTGTTGCAACATTCAGGAATTTTTTGGGAAAAAAATGTAAATCCTAAAATGATTATAACAGGTAGCACTTATGGGGAAGAGTCCGAAAGTCAGAACCTCAAGCTGTTACTGGAACTGGTTCGCCACCGTTGAATTAAAGGATACTTTCAAGTCAGAGGGCCTTGAAACAGAAAATTGCTACATTTCACCGTCTAATTTGGCTGTTCCCTGGTCTTATTTTATCTCAACCTCTTTGTTATGCCCAAGTCCAAGGAATGGGCTATGTTCCAAACAGGTTAGTTGATCTTACACCTAATGCAGTTGGGATTTGCAATCTGGGGATTGTCCTTGATTCAAGCTGGACATCCCTGCAGCAGGCAGTTTGCAAACTGCAACGGTGTGCAATGGTAATGGTGTTGACTGTCATGCGGATGCTAGTGGTATCGCTAGGGCTACTGCACATGCGATGCCTGCAGAGGTGGTTTGCCAGCCTTCGCTTGGATGCCAAAAAGCACAAATGGCGCATGGTTACCATTCTCCCCTCAGAACAGTATGACCCGACACTTGAGGGCCCCACAACACCTGTTGAAGGGCATGGTGCTGAAACATGTGACCTCCTGTGTCCCGGTCTTAAAGGATGCACTCATACAGGGGAGGCATGTGTTGATGAGGACCGACCAACGGTGGCCTACATCAACAGGCAGGGTGGAGTTCAGTATGTTGCCCTGTTGGGGAGGGTTGAGAAATTCAGAGCACCTGCTGTCTCCGAAGGCTCTCCTCATCCCGGAATAAGGGTACTCAATGATATAAGATCACATGAGAAAAATAATAAAATTCACCATTTCCATCAAGAAACATGAACTGTCACCAGTCTGACGGGATTACATCCTTCTTCTTGCAGCAGAGGCACTGAGGGGTGTAAATCTCAGGTCAGGATGACAATGTGTAATGCACCTTGACTAATACTGTAGCATTTTGAATGACAGCAGCTGAATTGATGTGAAAACAAAGAAACTAAAGGAGCTGTCGTGGAGCGAGGTGAGGTGTATTTGCTGTAGCTTCTGGACTACTGGGCGTGATGGCTGCATCCTTGGCAGAGCTGGCATGGATAGCAGAGAAATCATTCCTCTCATCTTGTCTTTCCAAATCCTCTCGTCTTATTTCCTTTTGTTATTTGTCCTTTTCATTTGTGCTTCACTTCTCACCTTCCCCTTCTTAGTTAAAAATATTTCAATTACCACAATCTTCACTGAATAATTAATGTTGGCAAACTTTTTTGAAGCATAGTATGATGTAAAAACTCTTTTCACTTTGATTGATATTTTTTCCTGATTCCCTGAAAGAGTGAAACATTGTTCTCTGATCATTCTTCTAATCTCTCATCTGGAGGAAAAGGGCAGGGAGTGGACTTTTTTAATGAAATGTTGACACAATATGTCCTTCAGAAATAGTAAGACGAAATATTATAGAGTTGAGGACAACAGAAACTAAATTAATGACGTCTGTGACAAATCACTTGAGAAGTGAGGCGTGAGTGACAATTTACTGTGAGAAACCTTTCAAACCGAGTGTCTCTCTTCCATATGTTACTGATCAAATGTGATGAGTTCCTCCATTAGTCCTGAACAGTGCACAGGAAAATGGATAGCTCAATCTCTTAAAACAAATTATGGTCTTTATAATTTAATATCCAAATGTATTAAATATTTGGTGGACATTTGATCTTGACCAGATGGAACAATGATCTGCTTCCTGAGGAGCAAGAGTTGTACACTTTGTTTTTCTAACTGACTTTGGATTTTTTTTTATTTGATTATCCAGGGTCGTGTGATCTGCTCGGCCCCATGATGCTGCCAATTACAATCAGTCTCAAGCTGTCGGCCCCTGGGGGCAGACTGGTCGTCTTCTGCGGCCACAGAGCAGATCCTCTCAAATATCCAGAGGTTAAATACCGAGCTAATGAGTATGCTTATAGTAGTTATTGAAAGAGAATAGGACATTTTTCATTTACGTACCCAGCTCAAAATATTAAGATTTACAGTACTTCTTAATAGATGTCCCCTATGAATAGAAAAGCCACCTCTGATTTGACATTTGGTCCTCTTTAATGATCCCCAAAGATAACACCTGCACATAAACACCTCTAGACATCTCCAATGGAAATGACTGTTGGCATGTATAGGCATTTCATGTTGGAAAGTAACATGGCTCAATCAAAAGTAATGGTGTCCCAAGTGATGTTGCCTCAAACACCAATTACCTGAAATTACCCCCTAGTAATACAGAGAAACAGTCACCATTGTTTTTGCTGAGAGGAAAAACAACAGAGGAATGCAAATTTATGAGGTATACCAGCTTCAATATGGTGAATTCTATTTTTAATGCCTTTTGTGGCATTTTTCTCTCAGTTGGGCATAGACAATTTACATTTAATATTATAATATATTAACATAATTCTCTAGTAATTTTTGTAAAAAATAAATAAACAGCAACAACAATTCCCTATGTAAGAGCTGGAGATGCATCAGTCTGGTTGTCAGCCAGCAGGGCCAGATGCCTAGCCTACTGAGAGCTTGGATAAACTACTTTTAGGTTTCTAGTTTATTCTGCTGAGTTTCTGGGCTTTTTTAATTCCTGAGAACAGTCCAGAAAAAGTAAGTTGTCCTTCCTGCATGGACACACTGCTCAATATTGAAACATATTTTCACCTACAGAAGAGCCACTGAGGTTTCAATTGCTGTGTTACTGGTTATTAAGTTAAACTCTGTAGAGATATAGCCTACTGTAGGTGCTATTGTTTAGCTACTCATCAACAAGATCACAAATGAAATACTATGTTTATTGCCCTGAAAATTCAAATACTAACTGTAGTATGAAAACCTAAATGGGAATGCCAAAAGGGCTCATGTGGGTTATTTTCTGAATTTATTCATTTCCTGTATTGTAACTAATACATAGAGTGATTTCATTGTCCTTCTTGGACGCTTGAGTTTTATGGCTGGTCCTGCTTGAGAGTGTCCAAGAGGGCCACCTGGACCAACTTGTGTTTTGAAAATATTAGCTAAAGCCCACATATTGTACAATTATGAATGTTAAGACTAAAGTCAGAATATTGTAAATTAAGTATTTGTTTTTTCCACCCCTAACTTAATGAATGGTTCTTCTCTGGGCCTTTTGTGTGATGTGGTTAAAGTTTGGTGCATATTCCTTCATGTTCTCATTGGAAAGGGCTGTATGTCACCTGCCTTCATATGTCAGATATCAGAATGTAGAAAGAATATTACACAGCACAAAGACATGATGCACAAGGCAAACATATGATGAACATACATTTATTACAAATAAGTAATAATATTGTACAAATCCTGAGCTTGCACCCGCTGATGATCCAGCATCTCCTCTGCTGATAAACTTAAATTATGGATGAATTCCTAATATTAATTTTATCAGCTGCATCAGGACCATATTTCCTTTTATATATATATTTAAAATATTAACACCATTTCAAACAACCTGTGTCCGGGGTGAGAGTGGTCAGCAGCTATTTGCCTAGCTCTCTTCAGGGTCCTGCAGGAGTAAAGATCCTGAAGAGAAGGGAAGTTACAGCCGATCACCCTTTCTGCAGAGCAAATGAGACGCTGCAGTGGACCAGCATTGTTTGTGGTAGGTTAAACTTCTTTAACTGCCTCTAGAATTATGTCCTCTGCTGTGCTTTCTTGATGACCTCACCTGAGGTCCTGGAAGATGATGGTGCCCGGGGAAGCGGTAGGACTCCATGGTGTCCACTGGGGAGTCACGCAAGATGACGGGGGAGGGTGGGACTGCGCTCTACCTGAAGTCTACTATCATGTCCTCTGTTTTGGAAGCATTGAGCTCCAGGTTGTTCTCCCTGCACCAGGTCACCAGGTGGTCAATCTCCCACCTGTAGGCAGACTCATCCCCACCAGAGATGAGTCCATTGAGAGTGGTGTCGTCTGCAAACTTCAGGAATGGGCAGGTGACTGGAGGTGCAGTTGTTGGTGTACAGGGAGAAGGGCAGGGGAGAAAGAAGCCTTGGGGGGAGCCGGTGCTGATAGTCTTGGTGTCTGAAGTGTGCTTTCCCAGCCTCCCATGCTGCCTCCTTTCTGTCAGGAAGTCTATAATCCACTGGCAGGTGGAGGCCGAAACATTGAGTTTTAAAAGCTTCTCCTGAAGGAGAGCCGGGACGATTGTGTTAAATGCAGAGCTGAAGTCCACAAACAGGATTCTAGGTGCTGGAGGATAAAGTGGATGGCTGAGGTCGCACTCACATTGTCCTCCCGCACCGCGCCCCGGGCTTTAGGGTACTTGTCCCCCCTCCCTCTCCCCAGACTGGTGGAAGCAGTCCTGAAAACATTCCAGTCAGTGCAATCCAAGCGGGCCTTCAGATCTTCCGCAGCCTCCCTGGTCCACTTTTTCGATGTCCTCGTCACAGGTTTAGAAAGTTTTAAATTTTGCCTGTAGGAAGGAATCAGGTGGACTATGTCATGCTCAGAGTGACCCAGTGCATCATGTTCAGAATGACAAAGTTGCATTGTAGCATTCTTTAGAATCTGAAGACTAGACTAGACTAAAAGTCAGATTCTTGTATTTTTTATTTAGAGTTTATTACTGATGCTCTGTTAAAAGGTTTTTTATGGTATTTACGGTCTGTGAACATGAAATCTGTGCAGAAACAAAGTATGACTGTACTTCTTTCTATAGAAACAGTTTTTGGAGAGCTAATAACTGGAAGCACAATGTTCTGCTAAACTTGAAATGTGTGATTCGTTTCTGTGGTACTGTAACACAGACTTGCCTAATGCTCCTTTCACTGGTGTACAAAAGATCTGAGAGTGTGTCGTCTTTTAAGTTGCTCAGTTTGGGGCGATGGCAGAACACTCCCTCCACTTAATTAGTCCTCCACAACTCTATGCTCGGCTCATGCAGCCCTTCATCTTCAGCTAGAACCTTTGAAGGCTGTACAGTTTTCGTGGGGTTCCGACTGATTCTAGCAGAGCAGCTGAGCTGGTGAAGAACTGAAAGGAGGTAGATGTCACAGCAAACACACATTTTAAATGAGATAGGCTCCGTGCACGATTGACGAGGCACTGAAGGATGATAATGGATTGAGCAGGAAGAAGTAAGATGAAGGCTCTGCATCAGGCTGCAGATGGTTTGGCTTCAGATAGGCCAGACCAGGCTTCAGATAGGCCAGACCAGGGTCTTGAGCAAGACACTGAACCCTGAGTTGTTGCAGATGGGCAGCTTGTTGTATAAATGTGTGTGTGAATGGGACAAAAAGAAAGGTACAAAGACACTTTATAAATGCAGTCCATTTACCATTTTACTGATGGTTGACAGCCACAGGGATGGCAGTCTGTTTGAAAGATAGCCTGTGAGATGACCTGATAGCCCCTGAGATTTTAAAATCCAGCGATGGCCCGGAGAAGATAGATGGAACAAGAGAGTGATGGCTCCACTCATTCTCATTTGATTGGAGATGGAAAGCTGTCATGTGCCAGATAAATTCTTTATTGAGTTTTTTTAAGCTTCTTCATGGAAATATTTCAAAGACAAGGACAAATAGAACTTCAGGATGGGATCAAGCGGCTGGGTGGAATCTTAGGAATCACATTTTGATAGAGCTCTGAAAGACACTTTAAAAGACCATTCAAAAAAAGGACTTTCATATCGGTTTGGTTTTTAAAAGATGAAAACTTCATCTCAGATTAGGTCAGAGGGACTATGACAGGTGGTTGTTACCATCAGCTAGCCATCTATCCAAGATATCTTTCAGAGGAAAAGATAGATATTTCATACAGAACTTTTTTTGAACTATTTCATGCCTTATACAACCCATACGATCGTGAGCCAGGATGTGAAGGGCCCACAGAGGAAGTCAGGTTACGTGGTATAAAGAACGACCATAGGCCTTTACCCCAGGAGACTGCTGTTCATTAACCCATAAGTCAATGTTTACTTGCTTTTACGTTACATAACTTACATACCTAAACCCAAACCATGATCTTGTCCTAAACCTAACCTAAACTAGCCTTTCAGCCAATATCTCTCTCCTCAAGATTTCTAGAGAGTTATTTATGCTTTGATTAAACTATTGTTATTATTTGTATGTGGGTGAAGAACAGTTGTCTGATCACATGACACCAGTATTGGCCTCCGTTCATTGGCGTCAGGATTGATTTTATTGCTTGATATTAGGTTGGTTTTTTTTAAAAGAGCTTTTCCGAGATCCAGGCAAAAAAATAGAGGCGGACAAGCCTTTGCGATGGCTCCTAATCCATGGAACAGCTTACTGATTCATGAGCTTCCCAGACCCATAAAACCTTTAAGTCCCTGCTTGACACCTACCTCTTTTCATTGGCATTGGCATTCAAGTTGAGTTTGATACCTTGACTACATTTTTGTGCAGCTATTCTTTTATTCTTCTATTATTATGTTTATTGATTTATTTAACTTTTTTATTTAATTTTATATTTGTTTGTGTTTCACTGTTCACCGTCAACTGTGGTTGTTTTAAATGTGCTGTATAAATTAACATGACCCTGACCTAACCAAGTAGTTTTATTGCCTTAACAGGATCTAAACCCCATAGAGAATCTCTGGAAAATCCTTGATGGCAATGTAATGGCTAAGAGACCCACAGTAACTGAAACTGTGGCAAAGACTGCAAGAAGAATAGACCGAGATCAAACCAGAGCAATGTGGGCACAGATATGCTCAAGTCATTCAAAGCAAGGACCTCTACACTTCCTATTCATTTTTTAGTCCTGTAGCCCTAAGAAACATTGTTTAAATCTTCTCTTCGGACACAATGGTTATTGTTCTCTAATTTTGTTCACTTTGTTTTTCTCAAAAAAAAAAAGGTTTTTATTGAAGTGCCTTGTTTTTTTGTTGTTTTAAAAAATAACAATAACATGTACAGTACAGCAGTGGTATAGCCACAGCGGATATTCTATCAAATTATGAACAGTAAAAAATAACGGTATTTCAGAATAAATCAAATATTCATAATTTGGTTTCTAATTTTAATCTCCAGTGTATAATGACTGAAATGATGAATGATTATTTAATGAAAAGTAATGTGCAGTAGTTTGTGTGTATTCCATGTATTAAGCATATGGGGGGATATAGTATAAGATGGCGAATCTCCACTTAAGGAGGCAGGTTCGGGCGGTGGATGGGTCCCAAAACACAGGACTTTTACCGGGGCGAGTGGGGTTCGTTGCTGTTTATGCCCTGGACATAGCCAAACCACAACCTTTTTTCTAACCCTAAACAAGTCGTTTTGATGCCTAACCATAACTGCCACCTTTTGCAGGCTAAAACTGGTCACGTAATGGTAGTTTTGGTGCCTAAACCAAAGCGAGACGTGTCCTGTCTGACTCGAGCCATGCCTTAGCACCTGAATGTAAACTGCTTCCATCAAGATGCAGATTTAAAGTGCCCAGATGCAGGACTGACAGATTTAGAAAATCCTGGGTTCCAGTGGCTCCCTAACAATTGATAGCACTGTGGTCACTTTGACTCCGTATTTTTATCCAGTTTTTATCCAGTGAGGCACTGTTGCACTTTGTTGATTGACGATTGTTAATTGTTGTCCCATGTCACTCATGTTGTTGTGTAATCCATCTCTTTTAATTATTAGCTCTTTGTCATCGTATGTGTCATTATTATACATTTTACTGTTGTTTTTGCTGCAGAAATTCCCCTCCGGGGACAATAAAGATCTCTTGACTTGATAAAGATCTCTTGACTAAACCTAACCGACACAAAAAACAACTGTCGTGGTCCACTTCCGGTCTGTTGCTCTCTTGTAGTCAACTTCTGTTCATCGTTTCATAAGATATCATACAGATTCATGTGCAGAACTTTTCGTATGATATCCTCTGAACCTGTTGATGAGAATTTGTTGATCTTTTAAACCAGTGGTTCTCGACCTTTTTTGAGCAAACGCCCTGACCTTGCCCTGATCCACTGGCGCGCCCCTTTTAATGTTCCATCACTACTAGAAATGCAGCTGTAGCAAGTATCTTGCTCCACGTCCTCATTTATATTTTATAATGTTACAAATTATTATATATAATAATATTTATTATTAAAAACGGTGGGTGTGCTGTTTTAGAATATGAAAGCATTGATGCATTTTTTTATAACGGGGCTTTTCTGGGCTCTCTCTGACAAACAACGCAGGAACAACAATAATTTCATTTGATGCCATCTCGTCTCAAAACTGTCACGATAATTACATTTGAACGTTAAATCATTTTCATCCAGCCTCCCACTAAAGCTGACGTCTCCTCATTGTCAGAATATCACAGAATCCAACAAAAAACAGAGCCATAGTGTTGTTGCTCTTTACATTTCTAATTAACAGTGTTCATTTTCCTTCTTAATATTAGACACAGGCACTGTTGCTATAAGATGTAAACATGGCTGGGTATTGATGATCATTGGAGCTGAGCTGCTTTTAACTTCACATAATTAATGAATGTTGGGTGGTTTCTGACTTTTGCATAGTTCCGGTTGTAATACAGGATATAGGAGATTATGTAAAATAAAAATTAGTACAATAAGCAATTAAAAAAACACACCATTAATAATCCTGCTGAACTCGCCATATTAACAGCTTCTATACATTTTTAGAATAATGAGAACACCTTAGATCTTTTCAAAACTCATTAAACTCAAAGTGATAAATATCGCTACAAAGTGAACAAATATGAAAAACATAATACATATATCTGGGGATACATTTTTACCCGCTTTCCTGCCTTTTCCCCATATTCTTTTCTCGTAACAGCTTGAGCTCCATCAGGTTGCATGGGGATCATGTATGAACCTTTTTTTTTTTTAAAGAATATTTTTTGGCGGTTTTTCAAGCCTTTATTAGATAGGACAGACAGGAAATGGGGTGAGAGAGAGAGAGGGGGGGTGGGGGGGCATGCAGCAAAGGGCCGTATAGGTCGGAGTCGAAGCCCCCAGGCGCTGCCTTGAGGGCCTTCAGCCTCTTTACATGGGACTACTCTAGCCACCAGCCACCCCCTTTTTCAATTCTTAATTGGATTGACAGTTGTGCTTTCAGATACAGGCGTATTTAAATTAATTAAAAACCTATTAACTATACACAGGTGGAGAAAAACAAATGACTGCACTAGTGATTATTATGTGTCCTACTAAAGGGTATGGAGACTTATGTCAACATGTATTTGTCCTCAATTTATGATTTGTATTTTATATTTATAACACAATTTAGATCACAGTTCAGAGATCTGTTTTTACTTTGACATTAAGGATTCTTTTTGTGTTAATTGGTGTAAAAAAATACATTTACTGAAACCTCATCATTTATCTCCATGTCTTATTTAGTGACTATTAATTGACATTATTGTAAATCATGTTCTATTCATCTCCAACGATATAACTTGAGTATTTCATAAGATTCGTATTTTTTAAGGAGGCCTTTATGATTATTCTGGCTCCTATTGACTTCATTATCAATTGAATGACCTGATCATTCTTTATTTATTTTATTTCTAATAATAATATGGGCTACTTGTCTCGTTGTAACCACTGTTGATTGCATGCAGTTTCTGCATGTGTCAGTACGACTGTAGCCGGTAGGAGGGTCTTGATGCTCCAACTTCTCATTTTGTGTCTCTGCTCTCCAGCCAGTCGTCCTGGTCTTGCGTGGAGAGAGACGACGGCAGCAGCGGCAGCAGCAGCAGCAGCGCGGCATTCCGGGGGAAAAGATCATGTATCTTAGGCTGAAAAGACGACTGGAGCCTCACGTTATTTTGCTTTCTTATTTTTGATTTTCCGTTTTTTTTTGTTTCGTTCTTTTTTCCTCCCTCTCCTTTTTACCCTATCTCTGACGCGCAAGGACACTACAGCATCTACCCACGGCAGAAACGCTCACATAGAGCCTCCTCTGTACAGACGCACCACCATCCTCCTGGATCCTTCCTTCCTCCCACTCTCCTCCTCTCCACTCTCCTGTTCTGTTCTAACCCAGAGGACATCGGGACCTCTTCCCCCCCCTTTTTTGTCTGGAGACATGGATCTATGGTTCCATTCGATCCGGATTTGCTGGTGGAGGGTTTTGTTTCTGATGAGTGTTTTCCAGGACTATCTGAGCTCCATGCTGGACTGCCCGCCGACCTGCAGCTGCTCTCAAACAGAGATCTATTGCAATAAGTCCGACAACGGCAGGTTTTTCCCTTTACTGGCCCTGCAAGATACTGGGAGCAATGGGACCAGTGTTGACATAGCAGAGTATTTCAAAAACATCACCTCTATGTAAGTAGATGCGGATTATGCCGTGCGTTTTTTTAATCATTAATTGATCATATCCTCAGTGAGGCGTCTGTGCTTTCAGGGTGGCTGTTGCTTTCTCTGCACTGATCTGACTTGTTTGCTGATTAGGGGACTTTTTTGCGCTTCTATCAGTCTGTTAAGTGGCCTTTCATCATAACACCATATATGATAACCGGTCTTGCATTGAGGGTAAATGCGCTTATTCTGTCTTCCGGCACAAATAAGACAAATCCCTTACAGCCTTGTCAGATGGCGTCAAACTAGTACTTGATCTTGAACCTTGTTGTAGTCGAGAATTGTGTGTGTATGTGTGTGTGTGTGTGTGTGTGCGTGCGTGCGCGCGCGTGTGTGTCCTCATAAAGTTGCTCCTCCGCAGCGGCTCCGCAGGCCTATTCACCGCTAAGTGACAGAAGGATGTTGCGGAGGACCTCAGATTACCCATTCACTCGATTCCCCGTCCTCGTGTACAGCAACTGCTCCGACAGATTGTGTTAAATGAAACAGAAATAAATGGCGCAGTAAGGTCAACCAGTTACATTTCCGCCCGCATCCTCTGAGAGAAACTTTATTATGTGCTTATGGTGCGGGGGTCTAGGGGCGTTGGGGGTAGGGGGGTTTGAAACGTCACTTGTGCCCACTCCACCCCCACCCCCACCACCACCAAATAGAGATGGACGTGTAACAGGATGCTTGGCTTTGACAGGATGTATAAAAGGTGTTGCTTTAAACAGAGGAGCTATATGGTGGTGGCAGGCTCTTCAACCTATATACCCCCCCTTCCCCCAGTACATTTTCATTCTGCACCCTTTCCCCCTTCCCATACCCTCTTCTCTCTCTCTCTCTCTCTCTCTCTCTCTCTCTCTCTCTCTCTCTCTCTCTCTCTCTCTCTCTCTCTCTCTCTCTCTCTCCCTGGCATCGATCCTTCCTGCCAACATCAAAGCTTCCTTTCTTGAAAAGTCAGAAAAAAAGAGGAGCAGAGCTGGGGCCTTAAAATAAGACCTCTGGTGTCGATGAGGCTTATTTGCATATAAAGTAAACATTTCTTGTTAACGCACTGGAATTCCCTGCACGGCTTCTTCTGCCTCATCTTATGCCACAAAGGACTTTTCCTCCTATCAGTTTTGGTATCCCTCTTACCCTTTATCCGTTTGAGGCAGACAACAACTTATTTTGTGACAGGGTTCATCGCTTCCATGTGCCACTAGAGGGTACCCTGGTACCCTCTATATGCTGGGAACCACAACACTGGAGTCATTGATGTGACCGTTTTTCAGAGTTTTCAGTCAAATCAGGCGCCAGAATAAAGTCAGATTAAAGCCGAGCAGCATTTAAAGCAAAGAATGGTAATACGATGAGGGGCAAGAGGTTACAGCACACTATTGGTGATTAGTGTGACCCTAGACTAACCCTCGGGTAAAGCTTTCCTCTCTGTAAAACCAATCCACACGCCAGTCATTTATCTCTTGTGGGATCAACATTAGAATAAACTACATCCTGGATTTAGAAATGCCCGAATTCTCTTTATATATAGCACAAAGCCACACATTGATTGCCTTTCTGCCTTTGAGAAACCCTAATGCAATTGACCCAGGACTAATTGTGCATTTCATGGCCCGTCGCCAAGCAGGCCACTTGTTTTCTTGCTGCTCAGCATGGACAGCAACCTCCACCCAGCACCACCAGCAGCTCAATGACAGCTCATCGGAGACAATAACTCCCAATGTCACATCAGCTTACACATCTGATAGGAATTCATACATTCACAATTCACAGATAGATTTGTACATTTGTGTATAATATAAACAATTGCATGTCCAGTTATGTGTGATAATTTTGTGATCTAAAAGCACAAGTTCCTATGCTGCTCAGTTAATTATATGGCTTATGATAATAGCTCTCTCTCGCTCTCTCTCTGGCTCTCTCTCTCTCTCTCTCTCTTTCTCTCTCTCTCTCTTTCTCTTTTCTCTTTCTCTCTCTCTCTCTCTCTCTCTGTCTATATATATATATATATAGTGCTAGTTGAAATGTATAAATGATAATAGTATTAGTCTAATTATTTGTCTTGAAAACATGCTCTCTCCCAAATAATAACCAGTAACCATAGCTATACAGAGCAGCCAGTGATTGAGGCCACATGCAGCACAAATGATCCTTGGCCTTCCCTTTTTCTAAGGCAGGTGCAGGAGTTTTTTTCTAGCAAGGTCTATTTCACTCATCACAATGGAAACAGGGAGAGATGACAATTTATGGAGATGGCAAAAACCAGAGCGAGGGTGCCTTGCAAGAACTGTAGGATGATCGGCCAGCCTAAGAAAACTGCCAAGTCCAGATAATAGTTTTTCAGTCCTCTCACATTAGAGATTCTTCACAAGAGGCATCACTGCTTGAAGTGTTAAGATAAGGCCTTGCTGTGATACTTGAAGAAAAAACAGTTTTCTGAGAGCAGCTGAAGCGTTTGACATGTTTGTGTAAGTGCAGCTCTGACTGCAGGTGCGCGTTTCTTTGCAGAATCCAATCAGCGTTTCCACCTCGGTGATGACGTTTGGCCTCATTTTCTTTTCCCTTTTTTGTACCTTTTGAAAGCACAGTTTGCGTGGAGAGGCTAAAGTATCAGACCAATCTGTACAAGTCATCACTGTGGTGTCAACTGCTAAATGTCTCCGAACCAGATAAAAATCACCCCTCCCTTGTCTCCTCTGCTCTTAAGTACATCCTTCCATTCAACTCCTATAATTGTACATGTATTCACCCAGATCCATCCACTGTCACTGCTGAAACTGTTGAGCTATTAAACCAATTTGTGAAGGTTACTAAAAGCTATGTATTTGATGTTGTAATAGTAGTAATAGTCAGCTTTTCGGTGGTGTTATAAGATTAAAATGGTTATATAATTTAATATCCCCATATTTATTCTATAGGGACTTGTCTGTAGTCAATAGTCATTAACGTTACAAAAAGAAAGATGGATATTCTTTTCTTCATATTGTGCTCATAAGATTAAAAAAATATATCTTATAGGATATCGAGACACCATGTCTAACTACATTTTCTTGTAAGTGTGTAAGTGTAAGATTTTACAATTTTGTCTTCCACTTATCTCCACTTCTGGCAAAAAAAAGAGGTTAAGCACAATAAATGTTTTTATGTGCCACAGTTTCCAAACAACAAAATTGCCCTTCTTTCATACCAACGGTATAGCACTGTTCGATATTCACTATTGTATAAAGGCTGCCATGAGCTTATTCTTCAAATCTTAGGGATTTGTGGTTTGTCAGTTATATTTAAAGACCCCCCCCCCCCCCACCACCACCACCACCACCACAGACATGTCTTAAAAATGCTTTTAATACTATTTAGTGTCTGATAGTTCAATTACATTATTCATAATTCTTAAAATGACACCCAACTTATCATTTTTCTTATTTAAAATCCTATGAGAAGACCATGATTGTCCTAAAATGAGATTTAAGAGAAAACACAGAGGTAGAATTCCAACATGTTATTTCCACGACCTAGGAAAGTTCAATCAATATCTGTGAACATGAGCTCCTCTCTCTCTCTCTCTTAAAGCCACAAACCAGAGAAGTAAGTCTCAAACTTCTAATGTCATCAAGTATAAAGTGTGGAGCAGCTTCATAGACAATGAATGGGACTGATTTATTTTTTAACACCCAAATTACCTTTATTCTGTTGTTCCCCTTAGAGCTCTCAGTGTCCACAACATCTTTCCCAATTTTTTGTCTATGGAGCAGCTCCACACTTTATATACAAATACTATACTTGATGACATCACACATTTCAGCTTTAGCACTCTATTTTTTGGATTCGGGAGAGAGTTGTTCATGTTAAATTTTTTGGACTGTCTTCGATCATACAAATAAGACAGAACAAATGGACGTAGTTCCCCTTTAAGGTGAATGTGTCAACAGATGAATTTGTCAAACTCTGCACATATATCATCTGCAGAGTAGCTTAAACATCCAAGTGAGTTCAAGTTATAAATGAACAGTTATAAGTGGAGAAGGAGTTTAAAGACACAATCCATGATTTGGTTATAATACTAATAGCATCCCAAAATCTCCAAATGATTCAAATATCCAGCCCCGAGCATCGAGCCAAGCTCAATAAGAAAAGCAACAAGTGTACATTTAACATCCATCCAAGAACGTCTTAATCCTGATGTCTTTTAATGTCACTGAAGTGTACATCCTATTATTTATGATCTTTGAATTTGTCATTAGAAGATACTGCTCTGTTGAATGTTGAAATCAGAAGTCCTCTATTTGCCTTTGGAATGAAAATGCTCTTCCAATAGCAGCGTAGTTTTGGCTTCTTTAATACTCTTTCTTCAATCAAAGAGATTTATATGGACTGTAAAATTGCCATCTGTTTATCTACAAACAATCTGAGACTTCCATACTCTCAAATGGTTCAGCGTTTATCTACTTTGCCAAAAACAGCTTGTAGTTTATCGTTTGATATCTTTCAAATCTTGATCATCCAGTCAATAAAAGTCTGCATTTTCTAATCATTTCCAAGGATTCCAGAAATCCTTTAAAATGCATCATTAAGTTACAGTATATATGTAAAGTGATTCATCTTTAACTTACGGAGGTGTCTCTTTCAAATTATACAAGTCAAACTTTGGAATGAAGCTGAAACAGGTTCAGGTTTTATTTCAGTTACATTGAACCAAAGGCAATCTTTCAAGGATAACAGAGTAGTCTCATGGGGAAAAACACAATTTCAGATTTAATATGCCATAGAATAGGATCACGGGCTAGTGTGCATTCTAACCGCACAGGGCATGTTGTGAAAAGTAAAATAAAATCAAAGCTGCCACTTCCACCCATCCATTCCTCCACCAATCCATCTCTCCATCCCTCCATCTCTCCATCCCTCCATCCATCCATCCATCCATCCATCCATCCACTGCTACATGCCATCTACTCTGATTCTTTAAAAAGTCTCTTTTCTTTTCACATTGTAAAAAAGCTCATCTCCGCTTGAAACTATTGATTTGTGGACACCTTGAAATACACATTTTATATGAAATCTGCCAGCTAGCTCATGCTGCCAAAGAAACCTGTTTAATACAGGATTGTTTCCAAGGTCCGCTTATAGTTGACTTATGTGGGCTGCAAGTGTCCCCCAGTTCAGACGCTAAGCATAGCTGCATTACATAAATTTTCTCTACAGCTTAAAACTCCTGTGCAGCCCACATAAGTGTGTGACCGTGGCCAATAGCAACCTCCAATCCAAATATCTTCTATATAATTATTGCCTAAGGCTTCTGAAGGGGAATTGACAAGTGCACTTTAATAGAATTTCACTGATTAATATCAAAAGTGGAGTATTCAGTCTGTGCTGGTGTACAACTTGATTCCACAAAGACAAAGATAATTTGAATATTTGGATCATGTGTTTATAGCAAGCAATCTTTATCTAGCTTAACATTTCCATTAAGATTGGGATAAATTAAATTTGAAGCAGCTCAAACCAGAGATCTCTTAAAGTTTTGTGTCCTAGTATTGGTGAAGCTACAATAATGCTGAAACCTACATTTCCCATAATGCAGCTCCATATTGCCTTTCATTATATCCTCGCTAAATGTTCATGTTCAAACCTCACACCTCCAGTTTGTAACAAGTTTTCAGGATGACATCATCAGGGTAAATAATCGTCCTTTATCGGTGTTTAACCTACCAGTAGGTTCGTCTATTGACATGGAAATGGTCTCAGTTTTAAACCGGTGGTTAACCTTATGAATCGAAACTAAAGTACTTGGTTAGGTTGAGGAAGACATCATGGTTGGGGTTAAAACAAGTTCCACTTTCTATTGTCTATTAAACTAAAGTACTTGGTTAGGTTGAGGAAGACATCATGGTTGGGGTTAAAACAAGTTCCACTTTCCCACGGGACACGGACAGCAGTCACCTAGGTTAAAGTCTTGTGTTTTTTGACCCATTGATCCACCCTGACCTCCTGCCTATGACGACCTTGTTGCTCTTCGTACTACTTCACCAGACCTCCTTCAGTTGTCCCGCCATAATTACTACGGCCTCTAGAGGTTGCTGCATTGCGATGTTGAACCTCCCTGCGGTGATTCAGCATACCAATAAATGATAGCGGCCTACTGAGCCAACTAGGAGGCAAAGTGAACTATACCGCCTCATATGGTAGTGATGGCATCTGATAGCTGCCATTAAATCAGCTGATAACATTTGATATAATTGTCCAACATGGTCTCACAGGCTGATGAGCATACTGATCTACATCTATAAAATAAGTGGCGGGCCCCTTTAACACCTGGATGTAGGAATACATGCTCAATATATGTAAATAAATGGACCAAGTAATGGAAACTGTGCAAAAAGGTGCTGTAAAATGTTTTCTCAGCCTTGGGACCCTGTTTAAAAGAGCATTCATTATATCAAGGCTTATCTTGTTTTGTAGAATAAAAGGCGCTGATTTTGGAAGCTTTATGGAGACAAAAAGGATAAAATAGATACTGGAAAGAAATATGGTATACCTCCTTAATATGAGACACAACAATGAATCCAAAATATATTTTGGATATTTTAGACACATTGCGGTTTAATTGGTAATAACACACTTGCAGGCTAGACTCTACTCAGAGTTTTGTTCTGCCCCCTAATCTGCGATGTATAGAGTGGTGTGTCCCCTCCATCTACAAAAACGTACACACTTTGATTCTGACTGAAACACTCCTACCTTCCCCGCCTCACTGCTAGTAAATGTATTTATGTCCCCACCTCCTCCCTCCTGCTCTTTATCCATGTCTTTGTTCTCTTCTCTGCTGTGTGAAGGTTTGATGCCTGGGTTTCTGATGCCCATCTCTTTGTCGTCTTGATTTATTTTTCTTTGTAACCTTGATATCCCACTGTCGTTTCCATTTTATTGAGTGTTTTTACGTTATTTTTTTGCTCTGTAGGGGTGAGATGCTTTACAGGCCTGCTGGGGGTTATTTGTGTGATCTGCAGTGTTTGGGTGTTAGTATCATTTGAAGGCACAAATAAATTATACCTAAACTTCACTTACCCTCTGTCAACTGCTCACGAGGAACATAGCTCAGAGCTTTTCACCTGTCTAACATCAGCTTCAGATATCTGCTTTATATCTAAGCACATTTAAAACAAAAAAACAAAACAAAACAAACACTGTTATGTTCAAATGCAATACTGCTGCACTGTTACTCAAGAGGAATTCTTTGGAAACTGGTTATGCATTGACCTTTGAATAGGGCGGGGTAGAGTTTGATATGAAATCTTATAGTAAAACATGTTTAACAAGTGTTTGACAATAAAATTGTCTCAAACTGGCAAAATGTAGATTTGAATCAGGGACTATCTGACTCGAGGCGTGATATAAACAGTACAGGCAGGCAGCAATGTGTTGGCCAAAGACTGGAGCAACCTTGAAAATGAATCTCATTTAAAAGGCAAACCCATCTCTATCATGGTTTTCAGTTCTTTTGGTAAAATAGTCACAAACATAAACATCTACATAAACTATAATTAAAATATATATTTAAAAAAAAACCTTGGTATGTTCCATCACATATGCAAAGATGATGCTGGTTAATAATGTTTGTATGTTGATGTTGTCCAATGCCAAGTTTCCATTTGACCATGATGATGCCATTTGCAAAGCTAGTACAGGTGAATCTTAGTTGTAGGATATATGGCGGAAATACGAGTGTGTGTTCAGGACAATCATCATTGATGGGGTTTATGCAGACTGGGTGCAGTTGGCCAGTGTCCGGGATATGGTGTTGTTCATTGTTAAATAATACATCTCTCCTCTGTCTCGATGCATGTTATAGGCTTAATTTTTCCATCATCTCTTGCCTTTATATCAAATAGGAGTGCACTTGTGAGGTCATTGCACCAAAAAATGGCTTTTGTTAAAGCCAGTTGTGATCTCAGTGCCACAGTAAAATAGACGGCTCCTCTGCTCTCAGGCGCTGATGCAAGTTTTCACATTTCAGCGCTTTGACCATCAGAGCGCTATCCGTGGTCCTCATAGCTTTCTTTTTGACCTCTCTATTTTCTACCTCCTAAAACTACAGCCTGAGTAACTCATCTGACTCTAAAATTTAACACATTGTTGGTAAAATATACAGTATGTAAACACCAAATGGTGTGTGTGCTTAATAACTAGTAACAAGCATGCACTGGGGCCTGTCGTAACTACATTATGCTACATATCTGACCAGACCACCATCTAGTTATTGAGGTTTGACATCCAGCCTTGCATTTATTCTTTAGATGTTGCAGTGAATGGTGAGAATCAAAAAGATGTTGCTACAATATTTAGTAAAATTAAATAATTAAAATACTAAAAATTTTACAAATGCAATAGGACTTATTTTATTGCTAGCGACCAGTCAAATAACTTCAGAGTTTGGATTGGTAACGATGACGTTCTGATGTTAAAGGGCATGTAAGCACAGGCTGACATACAATAAAAAAGTCCTAAACTGGCAACATTTTTGGAATAAGTAAACAAGATTAGGGTTCTAGCACAGCATTTAATGCCAACTATCAGTACTTGCAGCACCAGTTTTTGATTTTTTTTACTGAGCTCATTTTGTCTGAAAACAAACAAGCATGGAGGTTGGATCTGCAGCCCTAATGTTATGCCTTTTTAGAATTTTGAAAGATTTTGGTAAGAAGTAGCCGTATACATGATTAGATGGTGCTTGTGGCAATTTGCTTAATTAGTTACAAACATTACTACACCATTTCAGAAATGTCCAGAGTAGCTGCTATTTTTTCTTACAAACAACAGATGCAACAAGGAGGACATTTGTTATGTCTGCCCTTTTAGTTTCTTGAGAGAGCTATTCAGATTCTTTAATTAATTATTGGCATGTCTTTGGCTATAAAATTACTTTGAAATGAAGTGCTTTTCTTATGGGGTTCAGGTGATCTTGACATCTTTCAAAGCCCTCATTGCGTGACCTGTCCCATGCTGTGTCAGTGTCATCACCACAAATATCATTTAACCACCCAGGATGGAGTTGCTAACACACGTCCTGTGTTGGTCCTTACCGTACAGACCTCCTGCTGCCTCCTCCGCATTGCGAGGCTCACCCCCGGCGGTGCACGATGGGCTCCTCTGTTATAAGCATATCATCAAGTTTGCATGAGCCTGTCTTTGTGGAAAGTAGGTCACGGCTGCCATCTGAGAATTAGGAGGAGAGAGCGGCGGTTTGGTTCAGATCTTCTGCATGCAGGGATGCTGAGAAGTCCTGACCATGTGACTGACCCAGCTTCTCCCACGCCCCCACCACCTCAGCTCCTGCATCTGCAGGCAGCCTTAGCGCCTTAAAAGATGCATACTAATGAAGCACCCCCACCCTTCTTTAACAATCAAGAGATGCATTGAGGATCGAGGGGTGAAAAATACTGAAGGCTCTGCTGTTTCACCCAGGATTAGAAACACCCTTTAAAGCACTGCTGCAGCACTACGGGGGCTTTCTGTTGACATTTAGTTGAGCTTCTGCTTTTATACAGCAGCTTATGATACAGTGTGGGCAACAGTTTATCATGTCAAATTTGAGAGATTGAAGGGAGCAGGAAATTATGTATCCACCATTTAAACCGCAATCTGTTCCATGGTGGCATGGAAAACATAAAATAAACAGGACTGAAATGTTTTCCTTGTGCATAATCCATCAATTTACATCTATTTACATGCATTTCCTTTTGCTGATGATTTTTTTTATTACAATATGCTATGTGATTTCTCCCTAGTAAGGAACTATTATAAGTTACCTGCTTCAGTTAGATATCCACTGATGAGCACACGGCAGACTTATCAGATAGCACAAGCTTTACTGAAGGTTTATTACAGTTAATCATGTTTGAACATGATATCGGTAGGCTCAGTGCAGCCACACTGAAAGCAGCATTATAGCTTATTCCTATTTCTTCATTCTCCTTCTTCAAAATGTGTGATAGTGGTAGCTTGAAAACTCCTTTCTTTCTCTCTTGATCTTTTTCTCTTTCCTCTGTCACTCAATCCTTCTCCCCCCACACACACAATCCATTTCTTTCAAGACAACTTCTTTCCAGGTGAGGATGTGTGTCAGAGCCCCATGTGCCGAGTCCCACCAGTCATCACCGACACGACACCCCACCTTCTTCCTTTCTCTCCCTGCCTCCTAATAAAGCTCCTGCTGCCTATGATTCATGTGGGTTGTTTTGTGTTTCAAAAAACATCAATCATCATGTATTATCAAGTAGGAGGAGTCACCCCACTGTCCTCCATGTCAGCGATGACTGGCAGAGCTGTGTGAATAATGCAGCTCTCTCCATTCTCACTGAGCTTCAGCCATGTTCTCTTACACAGCGTGCATGTTCATGGATGCTACTTAACTGCACTCTGTTCTCTTTCTTGAAAAAGCAAATGCTATTATTTAAGTCTAAATTGCTAAAAAAATAATTGTTCATCTCTGTGCAAATGTAACTGCATCAAAATCTCTTCAACATGTGTCAGTGTGACCTAAGACGTTTTTTGTTCAGGGATGGAGATTTGTGCTAGAATATTTTTTATTATATTTTTTAAAAACCATGACATTTTGTTTAGCGCTGAACTAGAAAGCCAACCTGAATATTATTGTTGCATTGTTTTTTTGGCCTTTCTTTTTTTCTGACAAAACAAAGCATAACAGTACACAACACTGATGTACGGTGAACACTCAGAACTAATTAATGGCTCTACAATCCTGGCTGTTGCTTTGACCTTCAACATCAACAGCAATAGGAACTAATATTGCCGCACAAATGCACCTTCATATTTTCCAGAAACCACATATATATACATATACTAGAAATCAAAATCAGAGAACAGATTAGAAATACTTGATTTATTCTGAACTACTCATCTCATCTCATCTTCATCCGCTTATCGCGGGGGCAGCAGCTTTAGCAGGGGACCCCAAACTTCCCTTTCCCGGGCCACATTAACCAGCTCTAACTGGGGGATCCCGAGGCGTTCCCAGGCCAGTGTGGAGATATAATCTCTCCACCTAGTCCTGGGTCATCCCCGAGGTCTCCTCCGGACGTGCCAGGAACACCTCCCTAGGTAGCCGCCCAGGGTTCATCCTTACTAGATGGTCCTGAACCACCTCAACAAGCGGCTCTACTCCGAGTTCCTCACGGATGGCTGAACTTCCCACCCTCTCTCTAAGGGAGACTCCAGCCACCCTCCAGAGAAAACCCATTTTGGCCGCTTGTACCCGCAACCTCGTTCTTTCGGTCATGACCCAACTACTGTTATTTTTTATTGTTCAGAATTTGATAGTTAAACCAAGGCACTTTGATTCTACTTTTTATTTTAAAAAAAAGACTTCAGAGAAGATTTAAATTAAGGATTTGGTTGAATTGCCTTGGTTATTTAAAAAAAAAGCACATGCTAGTACAGCAGTGGTATAGCCACAGCGGAAATTCTATCAAATTCTGGACAATAAAAAATAATTCAATCATTTTATAATTGATCAAGTATTTACCAATTGGTTCCCCTAATTTTGATCTCCAGTGTATTTTTGTACACTACATATTTTTTTGTATTTTTCTTTATAGACTATTTGTACATATTGCACTACATCAAAACATTATGGGCCTGGCAGGCCATTCAGCTATACTTACTGATCATCCTAAGTGAACCGAGGACTCTCGGTGGCAGTAGTCAAGAGCGCCAGGGTTTTTTTTTAAGACCCAGACAGAGCTTTGTGTGGAGGCAGATGAGAAAACATTAAAAGTAAATGGTCCACTGGGACTAAACTCTCATTCCTACTGGCTCCCTGTTGGTGCAATGACCTTGCTACTCCAGTCAGAATATTGCAGTCACTCTCCATCTTCATAGGCTAAAAAACTCATCTTTTCAAGAAGTACCTGACATCACCCTCTCTTCCTGCTGATCTACCTCCTCTAATATGCTCTCTCTTGAAGTAAAAAAAAAGAATAGAGAAAAAAAGCCCTTTCTTAAGTCCAGTGATTCCCAGACCTTTGAAAACTATGGCTGCACATCCCAGCACATATACATAGTATAGTATATATATATAAGTATGTAGGTTGGATGACTAATGAAAAAAATTATTGATGAGGTGAATTTTTACTAAAAATGAATAATAAAAATAATGAAAGAGCTGTTGTGGCTCTGAAACTAGCACGTTGTTATTTGCTGAATTTAATGTTTGGGTTAGTAATCTTGGAATTGCAGTTGCACACCAAAAATATAAAGTGAACGGGGAGAAGGAGCATTGCATTGTTGAAGAAGCTGAATGGACACATTGTTCTAGCTGCTATCACTCAGATGTTCTTTAGGGACGAAGGAGGCTGTGAAAGCAGAGGCTTCAACAACATGATGTTTGTCGCAATTGTTAGAGTAAATAAGCTTGATTTTAAAAAGATAAATGTTAGGGGACATAGGTTGTTTTTATTTACTGCTGAGAATATTGTAAAATAAAAAATCCCAGCAAAAATCATAAATGTGGTGCAAGCTGAACCATCACTTTTTTTTTAGAGTTCATTTCAAAAAACGCTTACCTGACTCCGCCAGATGGATTGATTCGCATTATTTGCATTTGTGTAGCATATCCATCTCGGAACACTCGTTTGGAAAGTTTTTTAGGAAAGGGAAAAAATTCTGGTTGCTGATTGGATAAACCATCTGTCTATCACCACCTATATTGATGATAGAAGGGCAAATCCACCGATGAGATTAAGGAAGCATACTAAGAAAATGCCAAGGCAAAGCTCAGAGAGTAATCAACATGTCGGTAAAGTTTTTTGCATCTTTGCATCTTTTCCCCCAGTGCCCTGTATTTGCTCTTCTTTTAGAGAAAGAATACTTTCTAATTCTGATAGCTGCGCTCATCTCGTCCGTGGAAGCTGCCATGTTGTTTACACTAGTCGCTTCTCGTTGCGTCACACTGCCTCAAAACCAAACTTGGCAAACGGCTCCAAATTTTCACCGTTGCATGTTACCAGAGTAATCTGAGAGTAAAATACGATAGAGCTCGCAAGATCAGGGTGGCTACATAAACGCACCTTCTGTGCAAAATTTTACAATGCTAAGTCACTAACAGACACAGACAAAATGTTGACCTTATACAGATGGAATCAGGACACAGGAGATTTCAGTGTGTTTCATCATCCCATACTTCATGCACGTCATGAACACAGAGGTTGGTTTATAATTTATTAATCACATGAGGTCTCCGTATTATGTGAGTCAATGTCAACAGAGGGCTTAACAACAACAGCCATGAATGCATATTAGTAGCAGGAGTGGTTCCTTTGGTAGTCAAACAAATCTGGTTCTTTGGCTAAATTAGCTTCCATGTGGAAAACTGGTATCTCTTCTTTGACAGGACTTTGATGGAGCAAGTGACATGTCAGTCAAGCAGGATGACTTGCGGCGGCAGCTGTCTACATTTGACACTGTGAACTGTAGAGGCTTCTTATCTCCAGAGGAAGCCATCACCTGTCAAGCATCACTAATGTGTTTATTGTTACTGGAAAGATCAACTTGTTCCCCTCTGGTTATTTTATAGGAAGACAGTAGGAGTGTCAGCCATTGAATCTTCAGCTTTTAGTGCTGTTGAAGCACTCTTTTTTTCTATTGTTTAAGAGCCTTAAAGTTTTTTTTTCCTAATTCCGTATTATTATGCTTTTAATAACGTGTATGTGCCTGAATGAGACAGTGGGCCCCTGGGCGCAGATATCTAAAAAAATAGAATCAATCTTTTGTGTCTCTTCTTCATTGTTTTGCATCTCTTTGTGGTCATTTGAATGACTCTCCAACAAGAAATGTTTATAGTCACTTCAGACAGAGTTTCTGAATCAGGGGCCTCCTGAAACTTGGGCCAAGTAGGCCCGTTCAGTATGCATACATTTGTATGCTTATAAGCTGATATGTTCATTAGCTATTGTAAAATGTGCACAAAGAGATGATGCCAAGGCTTTAAGTCTTGAGGTGGACTGATGAGATGTGTCCTCAGGTTGCCCTGTCTGGCTAAACAGATTTAGAGTCACTCACTGACCATCCTTTTGAGTGTGTACGAGTGAGAGAGAGAGAAAGAGAGAGAGAGAGAGAGAGAGAGAGAGAGAGAGAGAGAGAGAGAGAGAGAGAGAGAGAGAGAGCGAGAGAGAGAGAGAGAGAGAGAGAGAGAGAGAGAGACATAGGGTGTGTGTGTGTGTGTGTGTTTCTTAAATGGAAGAAGGGAGAAACATAGCAAACAATCAAATATTCAACAACCTTTAGCTGTATCTCTCCTCAGTTCTCTTTCCTTCTGGAGGTAATTGGTTGACACTGTAGACTTATGGGATCTGGTATGTCTAGGCTAGATGTTATTGCGTTTCACATCTCTCGACAAATTTGGGTGGAATTTAACCAGAACCTTCTAAGATTTCCCTTTCTGCTCGCGTTTCACTAAATTGCAGAGAGTAGATGTTTATCGATTCGCCTAGAGAGATAGAATTGTAGAGGTGTAGATTTTTTCTTCCTTGTATAGCCTATTGTGTAGTAATGAAATGATTCTTCTGTCAAACACTGACAGTGTGAGCTGCATAACCTGTAGTCCAATGTTTTGATTTAGGACTGCAGGAGCACATGTATCAGCCTAAAATGTAAGGCACTGTTAAGAAAATTCCATATGGGAGTAGATTTGTGTCATTGGATTTTGAAATTAAAAAGCCATTGAATTTCTAGCACTGAATATTTATACATAGAAATTAAGTACCTGGATGTTTTGACGCTGAATTGACTCTTAAAGTTTTCAACAACTAATTTAAGCCTTTAATTTTTATGTTCACAAACTTAATGTTAAAAAATTAAATGTTAAAAAAATTAACAGACCAAATTCAATGTATACCATTCATTGGTAAAATCTGGTAACCTAAGGAAGAGCAATCAACTCTAGATTCTATATATATTATATTAAAAAAATAAATCATAATACACTTTCAGAATCATGTCCGTGTTTAAAGTAGTAGGTCCATGAAAGTTGTGGTAACATCCTGTCATTGTAACGGGTAGAGAGAGAGTGGAAAGTCTAGTTTGTTCACTGATCTTTTTAAGAACATACATGGTTATATAAATTGTTAATTATTTGCACTGCACACTCTACTGAAAAAAAGCACTTGTACCTGTATTCAGCCTGGCAAATAAAGTCCGGATGCACCTCTCATCTTAATCATTTCTCTTTGAGGTGAAATTTTTGAATAATGAAACCTTTGAAGACAAAAAGTCTTTGATCCTTTGTTTTGAGAACATGATGGTGTTTTTTTTTTTAGTTTTTTCCATTTTTTTTTTTCGATTTTCCTTCCACACCCCTGTGTGGTTTAGTTCCCCAAACAGGACACCTTCACTCACTGTCAACCCTCTTAACCAGTGTCTGTGTTCTTGCAAAAATAGCATTCTGTTATTTTGACACCTGGCTAAATATCACTGCGGCTGAATCTAATTCCTGCTGCGAGCCTCGTTCCTTTGCTGCGTGTGTAAATTCATCCTGTCAGAGTCTTTCGTCAACATGGAAATGCTAATTTATCGCAAGCTCTAATTAGCACAAGGACTCAGGTGGAGAAGTGTCACAGACATGGTGCAGCTTAACCTTTTGCTTTGATTTCCCTCAAGTCTTATTTCTGACATTCAAAGGAAAACAACAGTGTTTGCCCCTGTGCTTCTGAAGCTACGTTATAAAGCTGTGTCACTTTGGACCTGTGTTCTCCATTATTCATATAATTCAATTTCATATATCAAATTATTGTGTGGTTGATGCACCTCATATGTGTTTTTGTCTCATTACTGTGATCTTTTTGTCCTTCTCCTCCATTAATGAAATTAAAAATCATCCTTACAAAATGAATACTCTTGAATCCACTCCTCGGGCTACCCATCTTAATTTGGTCAAAAATAATATCACAAGAAAAATAAACCATAAGAGGCAGTTGCAGGGTTCTAAGCAAAATGTTCCAGGGTGACCAAAGGTTTGCTTTCAGAGGAAGAAAAAGAATAAAACCTCTAATTTGTTATTTGTTCATTCATCATCTGAAAAAGTATGCACAGAAACCTTATACACACTGAGTTTGACGTTTTTAACACATAGTACTTCACATAATGAGCCCACGTGTTGGGATGATTGTCTCACTTCTTAGGAGAAAAGAACGTGTCAAAAGCTGTTTCACCATCAGGATACAATATAGTTCTGAAAAGTCCATATCAAAGTGCTGTCAAAGTGCCGTCAAAGTGCTAGGACATATATGTATTTTTGTAGAATATTCATATAAAAATGATTTTATATTTCGGAACATTCCCATATATAATCATACCAGCCCAGTGTCCCAAGGAATCATGTGCATATTGGATGATTCAGTGGCAGTTCAGGAAGCTGTATGCCCTGTAGTATACAGGTGGAAAGTAAAGGTGTGGAGGTCCGGGAGGAGTGGGCTGGGGTCTGGTTGATGGGCAAGTGTTGTCCCTTAGACGTAGATAATGTAGAAATCATTTTAAAAAAGTTGTCACTGAACAAAATCTGTGTTATTGCAGAACCACCATTTCAGATTTTTTTTTCTCCAACTTCTGCCCAACACAATATGTTTTCAATGTAATATTAATAATAATAATTATAATAATGCATTGTTTTTGTATAGCGCTTTTCAAGAAACTCAATGTCTTTTTATAGCTGCATATATCATGTTGGTATATCAAGTAAAATGTGTCAATTTAAGGCAAACAGGGCTTATGAGATCCTCCTCACACATGGCTCTCCATGATCCTTGTAAATCTCAGGCTGAACGTATCATTTGAATGCTGAAATTTACATTTAATAATAGCTTTGAGTTCACTGTTAGATTCCCTCGCAGTGTTGTTGCTACAAGTAAGTTCTAATGTTGTGTGACTTAGTACCCCCCTGTAGGGCACGCATACAGTGGTCCAATTAATTTTTGTGCTCAGTTTTATTCTTACAAAGCGGGGTGAAAAATATTTTAAATGATATTTAAATTAAATTAAATGATATTTAAATTAATATGATATTTTAATGAATCAATTACACTCCTCAGTGATAAAAGGATGACTTTGGGCACTGAACATAAATATTTGATGGAAAAAATAAGATAACAATTCATCACAAATTCACTGGCTCATTTTAGTACTAAGCAATAAAGTTGCTAAGTCAGAGTCACGTCTACATGTTAGGCATGTAGTTGTGATGAATGCAGTGTGTGTTAAAAAACAACAACAACAGTAAAACAAGCATTGTTTTGCAGGTAACATTTTTAACAAAAATCTTTAAGAGGTCAAAGGTCAGAGAATCTAGACAGCAAAGGTGATAAAACAAAATGGATGATAAAACAACTGCCAGATAGAGAAATGAAAAATGAACAGAGAAGTGAAAATAGCTCTTAAATGTCAGTTTTCACTCAAAACTGGAAGAGAGACAGACTTCTTTCTGACCAGAATGCTGTGATGGAGTGCAGCGGAGTGTGTCTCATCCTAAACCAAGTAATTACATTTTTTTTTCTCAGCTGGGACTGCCTGGATAAGGAAGGTGAGAGACTGTTCATAGCTTTTAAGTCCCTATATGTCCAGAACTTATATCAAAATGGGACTTTGTCAAGAGAAGAACACTTTATTCTAACTGTGCAGCCAAGCCTTTAGCAACAAATAATGATGGTGGCTTAAATGTTATCATTTTGGCAACGTAATATTTTGTTGAAATGGCAGAAACGCAACACCGATCAATGTCCATAACCAAGTGGTGAAGATACACATCCAAAGTAGGCACATTTAACCTAGGTAATTGATCAGTTTCATAATTGTGATAACTG
>NC_139826.1:11530122-11617622 GCF_963691815.1 Echiichthys vipera
GTAACTGTAGTTAGTAACCCTGGATACTAATATGTCTCTCTTTTATATAGATTTTATATGTCAGAACCCGAACGGCACCAAGTAATAGAGGTTTAAATTGTTGTTGAATGTTGGAGAATAAGGATTAAAAATGCAGAATGATATTAACAGCAGCTAATAAAGCAGTTCTCAGTGTGATTGTTATTGGAAGGTGTAAATTAAGGGTTCTAACGGCATTAGAAAATGTGTAGGTATGCATCATTAACTATACTATGATCAGTAGTAACTACCCACACAGTCTTTGTAGTTCTCTTCAAAAGGATTGGAGTGCTGTAGCCCAAATAACAGCCATGTCCACTGAGACCAGCACTGAGTAGAAGCAACTATTTGGCTGATCGGTCCATATTCCGGGCCATCCCTCCCCGAGAGGATCAGTCCCTGGGAAACCTCTGATAACTAAAGCAATCAATTGAAATGTCCTTCATGCTAAGTTTTCCATTTTGCATTTGTAGTGAACCGTACGCTCTCTCTGCCCCTCCATTTATCTGTCCCCATGGATTTTCACATACAGCTGTTGGAAAAAATTGGGCTACATATTTAGTGCTGAATCCATCGTTTCTATGCAGGGGAATCATTTTTAATATAGATGTAATTTGGTCAATTTTGCCTGTCACTTTAATATCGATATCATATTCTCCAGCTCACAGTCTCTGCTGTTAATGTAATTGAGACAAATTGTCACGATTTGCCGGGTTTTTATATTTTCTCTTGTAAAAGTGCGGTGAAGAGCAGTGTGCTCATTTGTCTGCATGATGTTTCTATCTGCTGATATGAACACTTAATCATTTTTTAATTTCAAACTTTATTTATCAAAGGGAGACTCACTGAGCGTGCATTTATGTCTTGTGACCAACACAGGGATGAAATAAGAGAGGAAAGCAGCTTTCATATGCACAGGCCTTCAATGGAGCTGTATGACCCTGAAGACCCAACAGCACTCTCTGGAGAAATAAAGCTAAACAAAAAAAAGTACACCATACTACCCAGTTGGCTTTGGATATTAACACTGTTAACAAGGCCATTTTCATAAATCAGATTCTGACCAACAGATGGAAGGTGGATATTGTTTCCTAGGCTCAAACATTAGGAATGAAGCCTGTACATCAGTCTGCCTGTGCATGTTATTGCATTTGCCTAGATGTAACATGCGTGACTTTGTCTCAGTGTGAAATCAGAGAGCTCATCATACTTGCTTCCTATTTACAAGCATTGAATGTCAAATACCCCGTATGATTGTTTTTTGGGGGGCTGACTTGTACCAGTCTACCAGTTGCAGTAAATGCTGAGGGGAAATAGCTTATTTTCCTCTCTGTTTCATCATCCCTCCTCTGTGTCCTTTTAATGCGTCTCCATCTTTACAGTGCAGCTTGCAGACACGATATGAGAGAGGCAAAACACACAAAAAAAAAACGTATTTGATTGATGTTAGGCGTGTGCTTTAATCTAAAGAAGTGCTACTTCACCACTGCATCCTCACTCTGAAGTGTTTGAGCTGTGCTGCTCTGCCTCTATGAAAACCAAGAGGGAAGCAGAATGTAGATCAATATCCCAGAAACACACCAGAGACATTCTATTTTATTAAACATTTTCCCATTAAGGCGGTGGTGTGAGTGTTGTAGATCATCCCAACCAAGTCGTAAATCACAGAGAGACAGTGGTATTGGAAAGAATGGGCAGAATCAGAGGAGATTACAGAGAAACAGGAGATATTTGGTGTTTGTGCTGCTGGGAGCCTTGTGTATCTTGTTCTTATATTATCACAGATTTCAGCTGAGGGATTGGTTTCTTGGAAGTGTGGCATCAAAAGCATAGTGTTCATCACCACATAACACACATCGTCATGTCACCTGTTTCTAATCTTATTCAGGACAGACTGAAGTAACATTGTTTTTTTAGCATAACCGGACTTATCTCCACAGTGCTGTGCAGTTCTGTAGTCAACCCCATTGATCTTTCTTCTAATGTCAAACTAATAAATGCATAGAATTTAGAAAGAGCTACCTGCCCAGAGCTAAATAGTAGACAGCCTAAGTTAGAGACTACATGGTGCACAAAGTGAACATTATATCAAAATATCCGGATATATCCCTCAAGAGTTGGTGAAACTCAAAAGACAGCAAATATTGGGCTTTCATCGGTTGGCCAGAAACATGACTCCTAATGAATGCTAATGTTTCTCCCTGTCTGCTGGATGTGTGAATCCCAGTCCAATTATTACTACTTTAACAGGACACACCCATATATTGATGTTACATTACAATATATAGTGTATGAAAATGCACCACAGCCTGGCATGAAATCACTTCCACAACAGTTCCAATGGAGTTTGCTCTGCTCTCAGTTGGCGTTGACATAGAAATCCAAAGTAAGAGAATGCACATAGACAGTACTGAGAAAAGGATCTGCTATTTGCTCAACAATCCTCCATGTCCTTGAATACTGAATGACACATTACTGCAGATTTGTTCTGTCCTCAACAGTTTTGTCAATAATAAACTTCCATACATAAATAGCTGTTTGCTAAAGGAGAGCAAAGAGCTCCTCGACTTTTAATCCAGAGCTGTTGTAATGTTTGAATTGGTCATTTTTGCTGTGATTTTTTATTTCCACCTATTAAGAAAAGAAAAAATTTTTTTTTTTCTGGTGCTCATATTCACAGGAGTTCAGAACAAGATAGCAGGTAGGGGTTCAGTGCATTGCCAAGGGCTGCATCAACACAACAGATGGCTGTTGCTGGGATCGAATCTGTTACTGTTTGGTTCCAGGGTGTTCTCCTCAAGCACTGAACCACCGTGCCACCCAGTTCAGATTGTACTTTGTTGGAGGCCGTTTTCTAAAGCAGATGGAAGGTGGCTGTAATTTCGTAGGCTTGAACGTGAGAGAGCAAGCTGGTCGATCTGCCTGTACAATTTGTTCTGATAGTATCCTGCTCATTTCCTTTGTGCTAAGCAGTTATTAATCAAGTCCTGCCAGGGAGAATTTATTTAGAAAGCCCTTTAAGAAAACAGAACCGTTATGAAACACTGTACAGAGAACAAATAATTAAATGCAGATAAGAGAGAAGAAGAGGCAGGAATAAGAGAGACAGACTTTTATGCTAACCATTTTGTCAAGAAAAACCCCTTACATCCCCTTTTCCATGACTCAAATCTCCTTTCTTCTGTTTAATATTCATTTGGATAAAGCAACAATTTGAAATCACTGCACTCATTGTAAGTCTAGATGAGATTGTCTGAAATGTAAAATGCATCTCCATTACTTTTGGAATTATGTTGATTTTATTTTTGTGCCATTTTTTCTTGTGCACCCTCCAAAGATGTGGGAATAACAGGACGGAGATTCAATGCCTCTGTATAATCATAGCATCTTTGTTATTCATATCCATCTTTTCACAGCAGTCTAATCCACATGCATATTCAATGCGACGCGGACAATCAGAGGTTCTGAGCAGACAACATACTCAGGTCCGCAGGGAAGTTGTTCCCTGCTTCCTCTGTGCTGTTTGTTGACAGCAGCTTGATGAAAACGGTGATAGTGCTAAATTCTATCACAGAGCATAAAGCAGTGCGGCAAATAAAAACATTTTCTGCTCACATAAATTACATTTTTTTTCCGCATCACAATATTGCATCAGTATCTCAAAAGGGCATACAATATTGTTAAAATGATGTCCCACTGATGCAAGCCGGTCCTACTGCCTTGTGGATTTAATCACTGCAGATGCCAAACTCCTGTTAAAATGACAGGCACAGTATAAAACTGGTACTTTTTACAGTGTGTCATGTTAGCCTGGGTGACTAGATCTGAACACATTCATTCTTTCAGCATGATTATTTTATTATATTTGGCAATGGTTTTTGGGACTGGACAAAAAAAAATGTTTAAAATTTGTCTTAACATCTGTCTTCCAAACATCTTCCATAGCATTAGATTCAAATACAGCTGTAAACGAATCACTTTCATGTGGCTTAAGGAGTGCTGTTGCTACTTGATCAGTCAACTACTGTGGATGCACAAGTAATTAAGGTTCGTACTCAAGCTCTGAGGCTACAGTTGAGTATTTACTTACAGCAGTTTGAGCTGCAGTTCTCTATCCAGGCATTAGTGTTGTTAGATTTGTGAACAAATCTTTGTTTTTGAACAATTCTTAAAGAGGGCCGGGTTAACTCCATTTGCAAGCGGGGGTAAATCCAAAATCCTGCTTTTGTGTGGTACATGCACAGTTATGCATAAGGACGTTTTCATGTGTACCATGCCCGATTTTGTCTACCTTCCTCCCCACTCACCCACCACTCTGCTTTCACATTAGTAATGTTGTTTCATTCCCAAGTACAGTTTATTTTTTTCCTATTCGGACCCTGAGACACACATTAATAATTATAGAATTAGATGATCTTCTCTCTCATGGTCTTTTTTTGCTTATGTAAGTCATATAGATACGTCAGTATTACATTAAGACTTTCATAACCAGTTAAAATCCTTGCAGTTGCATTAAATGGCAGTCCACCTATGAGTTTTGATAAAGTTGTTTTTCACGCCTGATGCAAACTGTACCCAAGTACCACTTTTTAAAGTAGTCCCAGGCATGGATCTGTTCTTCTTATCACTATGAAACCTCCAGGCTTATACCATTTTCACAGAATCACATGATTGAAAACAAACAAGGCCTTGGTTTTACCTCAGTTGTCTTGCCTTAAACAAAACTCTCTTATTGAAAAACTATTTAAAAAACTCTTCTTTGCAAAATATCTTCCAGTTTTGGTCGCAGTATCAAAATACATCAATGTGGGGAAGAGGGTGTGTGACACTAAGTTCCTAAGGAAATGGAAATAAATGTTTGTTTTGATGTTTGATTAAAAAAAAAAACATTAAAAAGAAACCTAAACATGTATGTTTCTATTTGT
Organism: Echiichthys vipera; assembly: GCF_963691815.1. Lineage (NCBI taxonomy): Eukaryota > Metazoa > Chordata > Actinopteri > Perciformes > Trachinidae > Echiichthys > Echiichthys vipera. Next base: position 11,535,066 of record NC_139826.1, read on the forward strand.
TTTTTCTTTTACTCTACTTTCAAATACTCTTCTGTCACCTTGTAATTCGTGTAATTCTACAATTTGTGTTGTAGGTTCTACTGTTAATATTTGTTGAGTACTTTTATTTTGACATTTCTGTATTAGAGATGTCACATTCTTTAGAGGCTGGCTTGTCCTCATTGGATAATTGACAGATTCAGCCATATTGTAGTGTCTGTATTAGCGGAGTGTTTTCACATTCTCTACAGTCCCCTGATGCCCAAATGTGTTGGTTAAATCAAGTGCAGAGTTTTTGGTGAGTCAGCTCTTGTTGCCATTGCTATCATTTTTTCTTGTGTGTCCTGAGCCTGATTTAATTTACATAATGTTTAACAAACCTTAATCTTTCCTTTTATTGTTGACTTGCAATGGGTACAATCACGTTGTTAGAATTGATTCAGAATATAAAAGTAAAGCAAATGAAGCTTTAAACATTTGTTATTTGGTCCATTGTTAAGGCGAAGGCAGTGAAGGTTTATAGACTGGATATTTATTACAGTTGACTTCTGAAGTTATGTGCACTATCTTCAAATGTGATTCAACTGTGAGACACTATAACCTTAATTATTTGGACTTTTACTTTTGAAGTTTTGCAGTATAACCTCATCCATTTAGCACATGAGACTGTAGTGTGTGGACTGACCTCTCTCCCATCACTTGTGTTACACCATGAGTAAGCAAAGCCTTTTGAGGAATCCTTCATGCTTGCTTACAGGTCATATTAACGACTAAGCCCCCTGCTTTCAGAATAACTAAACTACTCACAGCAAGTACTCAGTTACGATGTGAGTGCCTTCACAGTGATGGTGTGAGTGTTTGTATACCTGTTTCTGCTGCTTCAAACCATTTTGCAATAAAGGCTCAATTTTGTGCGGCTTGGCTCACATTACAATCTGAATTGCTGGTATTCTGGACCAAATCATATCTTTTAAGACTCATTTTCTGGGAAAACATCCGATAACAGCATCACTCATGTTCCCCTACTGCTAAATGCTCCCACCTGCCAGCCTTCATAAAAAAACAAAAAATCTGGCAACCCATTAGCCAACAATAAAGTAATGCAGGGCGGGGTTCCAGCAGCGCTGGTTACATTTGGCAGACCTGTGTCCTGCTCTCCACCAAAGCAGGTGATGCACCCCGGAGCGCATTGCTCAAATAAGCAGAGTGTCTGAGAGGCTGTCTCATCACTGTGCACCAGATGTACAAGAGCTTAAAGATATGCTACGGGAACAAGTTTGCCAAAACCAATTGCAGGAATGTTATTTTCCTTCTGTTGTCATGAAATACAAACTGCTATCTGATCGCAGAACTCACACTGAACCATGAAATGTGAGTGCAAAGGCTTAGGCTGCAAAATTGGTATGTGTTTCTTTATGTGCATGGATGGATATGTGTTTATGTCTCTACATATATTTGCTGCAACAAACAGCCCATCAGCTTTCATGCTGCCATTTAAAAAACAAACTAACATCTGTATGCGTATCCCTGATTGTTGTGTTCATTATTTGAAATTTGACATTTAGGTTAGTTCCCTTTACCATTTCATGATATTTTCCTCTTTCCCAAACAAAGAAATGAAGCATTAGCCATGTCTCCTGCTACATCTCCTCATTTCCCCAGCTTAATTGAAACTGGTGTGCCCTATGTGTGTTACCTATTATATTTCCAAACCATAACAAACAAATCATTTACAAATACTCTTTGCCCTGAAGCTAATTTAAAGGCGCCAGCTTCACTTCTTTTATCTCAACACATAGAACAAGTTTTCCCTGGGAGTCTAGTGATAGAAGTAAAGTCATCTGCAGTATTTATTTGGTCTAACCCCCTCACATAGATTAAGCTTCAGAAGCTGCCTCTTGGCAATTAAATTTGTCAAAGGGCAGCAGAGAGCACTCTGTCAGAACTGTTCCAATAATTGCAATTTAAATGAATATGGATTCAAAAATGTTGACAACACATACCCAGTTGTTCTGTAACTTGGGACTGATTTTCTCCTGTCATATCTCCTGGTTTGTTTTCTTTTCTCCTTGGATGGACAGGAACCTCATTAACTATTCTCTTTCTCTCTGTTTACAGACACATAGAGAACTGGACGGGATTGCAGACTCTGAGAGATGTCGATATGGAGCTCTACACTGGTCTACAGAGACTGTAAGTGTTGATCATCCGGAGGGGAGTGAGGGGAGACCTGTCTGCATTTCACTCCTACTGTGTTGCAGATTTGGAAAAGGACGGTGGGATCTGTACAGCTGTTAATCCCTGTTTTCCATCAGGTAGCCTTCCTGCTCACTGCAGAGAGGCCAATGGTTTTCTCCTACAGATGACAGCAGTAATTCAGCTCAGAACACAGGTGACCGAAGCTGCGGCACCGGGGAGGCATCAGGATTTAATGTCTGATACTTCTCTGAATGGGACACATTCTGGGCTAATTCTCAGAGGAGATGACAAGGTGTTAGTCAGGGCGTGTAGAGAGCAGAGGGAGCGAAGGGTGTGCTTCTGATCCTAACACAAGCTGATGTTTAAACAGGCTTTTAATTCTCGACAGTCACACGCCGGTGGAACATCCCCTTCGCTTTGCTTAGCCACTGATCAAATAATGCTAAAAAGCAGCAGGGAAAATTAAATTAGGAGTCCCTGCTGTAGCGTTTTTTTTTTTAATTCTCATCTCTTCACTTGTTAAAGCAATATTACACTTCTTTTCTGCTTTGCTACCCAACACTATGAGGCGACATCCTTTATATTCCTCTCACCCCTCCACTCCTCCCTCAGCCACTGCCTCCCGACCACCTCTTCCTCTTAATTTTTTTCTCTCTCCATGCAGAGAACCGTATTTTCCTTTGCCCTCCAAAGTCAGAGCTGGCCTCTCCCCTGATCCCCTTGATCCCTCATCAGGGAGGCCAAGTGCAATACCTCCACTAAATTAGCATTTTTCTCATTACCACAACCTCTCTCCTGTCTGGGGACGCTGGCTCCTCCCTGGATGGATTCGGGCCTTCCCAGGGAAGGCTGTTACCTGGTGTGATACTGCCTTGTGGGGCTCTTAGCAGTATGAAGAGATGAGGGAGGAAAAGTCCTTCTGGGATATCTAACATCACCTTGTTTTACATTTTACCTCGTTCATCATTGAATCAAATGAAAAAGGACGCAATAATTCATCAAAATAAACAGTGGCTTGTTGTACATATTGTAAAACTGCAGTTCTCCAGAAAAAGAAGCCTACTGCTTTCCTCATCTGTTATTTTCACTGAGAACCACAATAGATGACTGCAAATTCCATGAAAAGACCAAAACCAACAGTGTGTTAGTGTGTGTCTCAATATTTTCCGACTTCCCGGGCCTTTTTGTGGCACTCACCCCCAAGCCCATTGGTTCCCACTGGGGTAAGGCATCTTTAAAACCAGGTCACAAATGTAGACTTTAATTTGAAAAGAACATCTTAAAGTGTAATTCCGGTGTAAAATCCTCCCATAGTCTTTTTCAGCACTTACAAACATCAAATAAGCCATCGAGACAACTATTAACAGAGAAATCCAGGAGAATCGCTATAACAGCCGGATGTGGCTAACACTGACTTGCTCAGGGCAGTACGGGGAAGGCATTCAAAGGGCTTTTTTAACCATTAGTATTTCTCAAAATAACACCAAACCTCTGCAGTAGCATGATAAGAAGTGGATAAAACGAAGCACAAACAATGTAGTTAGCGTACCTGGAGTTTATTTAAAGTGTTTTGAAAGACTCAGGGTGCACTCACACTGTCCTTCCGCACCGCGCCCCGGGCTTTAGGGTACTTGTCCCCCCCTCCCTCTCCCCCCGCTGGCTAGCCCGTTTGTACTCACACTGCCTGGGCCTCGCGCGAATGCTTCTTGCCTGTCCATACGTCATACGTGATGCGTCTCTTTGTTTACAAATCTTTCCATAGACCTCAGAGTTTTTGTGCGTCTTGTCGACTGTTTTTGAATATTTTCATCCGACCAAATCTGCAGTTAACACTCCACCTCTGCATCACACCAACGTGAACCTTTCGCCGCCATTGTTGTTGTTGTTAAATGTCAGCGCATGGTCCGTCTTTCTATGTCTGAACAGGCGCACATAAATGACGTGAGAGCCGCCGTAGGCGTCGTGCTTGTGCTCGTACATGTGCGCATGCTCGTGCTCGTACATGTGCAAACGCGCTCTACAAAAGCCCACCTCTCTCAAACGGGCCGTGGATGGCCAGCTGGCGCGGAGGTGTGGAGCGGTTGCACTCACACTGGTCAAACGCACTAGGCTCTACCCGAAAAACCTGTTTTGGCCCGGCAGTGTGAGTGCGCATTCACATACTCGTAGTTAAGTCCATTCAAGTTGATTACCAAATGCAATCCAAAAGGAAGGAGCCCGTTGGTGCTTCGTTTTATGTGTAAGGAGTCTTATCATGCTTCTTCAGAGGTTTGGCGTTTTTTTTAGCAATATTAGTGGATAAAAAAGTCGTTATTATCTCTTCCCCGTAATGCCCCAAGCTACTCAGTGTTAGCCACGTTCGACTGATAGCAGCTCTCGGGATTTTCTCTGTTAATAGTTAACGAAAGAAACTGTCTCGGTTGCCTATTTGATGCATGTAACTGCCGAAAAAGACCATGGGATGATTTTGTACCGGAATTACACTTTAAACAGCTGGGAAATTAATGTTGTAATGTTTTAAGCAAAACATACTCAAACAGAAGTAAACATACATTTGGGACTATTTCCAGCTGCAGATCAATACACATTGGGTGCACTACTTGAGTCTACAGAATTTACAGCAATGGGATAATGTAGCATATGTGGGGTTGAGTCACAATAAATACAACAGGGCCCTAATTCACTTTCCCTCCATTGTGGCAATCCATAGACAGAAGAAAAATTACAGTGAAGGGGCAGTCAACAAGAGAGAGCTGCAAGCCGCAAACAGCTGTTTCCAAGCTTCTCTCCCTGCTGATTTTGACAGAGAATCATTCATAAATTCAAATAAAGTTTAATGCTCTGCTAATGCTACGCTCTTATTAATGATCAGAAAAATAAGTGTATTATTTGATTTTGAAACAGTAACCTTATGTTATTTCTGGGGCTATGCCATGGTTAAACCAATTAATGGAACTTTTTTATAACCAAACTTGAGCTCTATGACAGAAGACCAAGATATATCAGGCTTAGTTAGTGAGATAAATTCATAATTTTAATGGCATGTGTTTCAATATGAACAATAGATAATATAACCAGACTCATCCCTGTCATTTTGGTGCATTATTGTGCTAACATACATTTGCTCATTTTATTTTAGGTAGTCCACCAAAATTTTCGCAATGCATCTTTGATTCGATTTTTATCTTGAGGAATTTTTGGTGGCATTGCCCCTTTATTTGAGAGAGAACAGTGCAGAAATGGGATTCAGAGAAAGGTATGACATGCAACGAAGGCCCCAAGGCTGCAACTGAACCTTGTTCATTGTGGTTTTATGACATGCGCCACTTTGTATTCAAGGCAATCCTTTATGTTGTGTTTTATCTCATTCTATCTGGACGTTATTTTTCAACGTAGTTCAAGGACAACCTTTAAGTGTGTTTAGTGAAATGCATTGGCCTTTCAGTTGGTTTTTAGTGTGTTTTGGAAGCCTAAATGACACAAAGATCGCAAAGGTCCTGTATTATTGCTACTCATTTTAGTCAAATGGGTTTTGGTCCGGCCTCCAGCATCAAATCCCTGCTGTTTACAAAGAAGATTGTGTTTAACATAATTCTCATTACTGCTGGGAGGATAATAACCAAAGCTCAACAGTCATCCTTGTACATTTTTGTGCTAATTTCTATGGTCTAAAGTTATTGTTGGTAGTGTTCGGGGGAATCCATCAAAAGGTTTCCAAGGGTCCCACTTTAGGAACTTTTGGGTGATGAAATGGGACATCTCAGTCAATCCCCATAGTAATCTGACTTCTAGAGGGTAATTGGCACCAACAGCTAAGTATAATCGGCACAATGCATTACGAGGCGATCGCTGAGGATGTCAAAGACTTCTTTTTAGAGAAAGACATCTGTGATTACAAGATTAGAAGTCATTACCATTGTAGCTCATAACAGCGGTGCCCAAACTGGGTCTCTGGGAATTCCAGGACTCCTTGTGAGGATTCCATGGGGTCCCCAGCAAAATGAGGATTAGTTTAATTTCACAGTTATTTCGCTCCATAGAAGTTAACACAATGTGTTAGAATGCATGCTCTGATCTGAGGTTTTACTCGCTTTACGGTAAAGACAGTTCACAAATCTTTCATCAAATGGCGGTTCAAAATAAATTTCCATTTCAGTACCGGCTCCGCAGGGTGTACACATGCAGAATGAAGTTGAACTAATTGGAATAGATATGGACTTGTTACAGTGAAACAGTGAAATATCTCAAAATTCACAATTTAAAACTGGTTTATTTGCTCTTTTATTCAGTCCATAACATTTTCAAAGGGGAAAAGACACAGTTAAACATAACAGTGAGGTGAATCTTCTAAAAAACTGACCAAAGAGAGGTACCTGTCAAGATGAGCAGGGAAGCACAAGCACAATGAAATACAGCAATTATAAGGAAGGCAAATGGAAAAAAATCTAAATGGCCTTGGTACATGATGATCATAACACTGTAGCACTGTGTGTATGTGTTTGTTTGTGCCCACCCTAAGAAGGAAATAAATGTTTTTGTCTAGTTGGTTTCTTTACAATTTAATTTGTATTTTATCATTCTTCCATTTCAGAACTATCATGAATTGCAACCTAAGGGTGATCCAGGCTCGAGCGTTTGCTCAGAACCCACACCTACGTTACATGTGAGTACATATTCTATCTCTGACAACCATGTTTCCTGTGCCATCAAACGATTTATTATGATCTGTAACGTTTGAGAGATTCTAGCATATGACTTTAGATGAATTAGTGTGAACGGAAGATGATGCAGTTGTAAGAGACTGGCTTTGGGAAAACTGTGGAGCTACCATTACTGTCACAATAGCTGCACATCTTAAATGAGATATCCATTATTTTCCTTGGATAATTGGATTCCTATCTGCGCTGGTTCTTTGTACTATGGTAGAGAAACATGCCAAAGACGCAGTTCCATTAAGTCTGCACTCACCAAATGGACAATTTGTCCAGGAGGCCGAGCATCAGAGAGCTGTGCGAAGAGAAAAGTAATTTCTTTAACAAAGGCTGATGTGTCACCGTATGACAGCCTGTTATTCCCCAATTTTCCAGGAGTAAACACAGTGAGGAACTCAGTCACAGTCTTTTACCTGAACACATTGCCATTTGCAATTTCCAGTTGTCAGCTGAGAGGCAGTTTGGTCTCGCTTTTCTTTTGTGTATGACTGCTGTTAGACATAAATCTGTGTTTGTGTGTGTGTGTGTGTGTGTGTGTGTGTGTGTGTGTGTGTGTGTGTGTGTGTGTGTGTGTGTGTGTGTGTGTGCGTGTGCGTGAGTGTGTGCGTGTGCGTGAGTGTGTGTGTGTGTGTGTGTGTGTGTGTGTGTGTGTGTTCAATATTTGACAACTCAAAGGCATAGGCTTTTTTCAAGTGGGGTACTTATCTATAGTCAGTGTATTACCTAAAGTAGATGAAGGTTAGCATGCTTCCAGTTTGGTGACAGGTGTACAACACAGAGGCTCCTGTGGATAGGGATAGTAGCTGAAACAAAACATACTTTAGTCAGTTTAAAAGGCCCACATACAAAAATTAATATCAGTTTAAGTGTACACTATATTTTACTTTACCTACCTTTTCCTCAACGTATTCCTATGCATAAGCACAACTGCGCCATGTACTGTATTATGCCGCAGACGTGCTGTTGGAGGTGAAAATTAATATGAAAATTAGTGATTATGACACTGATGATTAAATACTGTTAATTGTGGACACAAGATGATCCCTTTATGAGCCGGAGTACAAAACAAGAACTTATGCAGAGGGAGACTGAAAGGCCAGAAGAGAGAGAGAGGGGAAACTTCTGCATAAACTGGAGGTAACTGTTGTCGGACAGCAAGGTAAAGTGATGAAATGATTCTAAATATAGCATACTTTTTTTTTAGCTTTTCCTGTTGTTTTTTTTAGATAGCTAAAATATGTTTAGTGCTTCCTCTGTCCATGAGTTATTTACACCTGGGGTCTGTGCTTTTCTGTTTCTATTTGATTTGAGTTACCTGCTTTGGTCAACATGGATTGTTTTTAAAAATGCCTTGACACAGCAGCCTCTGTGTCATGACTCCTGTCTGCTTCTCCAAAGTGACGCCGTGCATCTACCGTAGGTAATACAGGGACTATGGATAAGTACCTCATACAACCCCACGCCTATGCCTTTAACACAGAAAAGTTTAGTCTGATTATGCTTTTTTTCCATCTCACAAACTGACTTTTGGGCGTTGGAGTATGTGTGTATGTCCCTTTTGTTGTGCATGCATTCAGACTGTTTTGAAGTAAAGTTAGCATAGCTTGTTTCTTTATCTATTTAGGTGGTTGAGTGGGCTAATCAAGCTCATCAACATTTAATGAAAGTTTTTTAAATCCCTCCTCCTCTTTAATTGTCTCTCCATAAGATGGATTTACTAACACAGGACTGAAAACAAATAAATGATTGTAACCTTCTCAACTCTGCCTCCCTCCGTCTTACTAAACATAATTACTGTGCAGTGTTAGGAGAAGAAAAAAAGACAAGGTGAGTTAGTGACAGTGCTTTTACTTTTGTTCTCACCTGCAGTGTAACGGTAAATAAAAGTGTGAAGTTAGTTTGTCTGCTATAATGCACACAAGTACAGCAAATCCAAGAATAAAACTTTAACTAGTTAACTATGACTTATTTAAAGATCTCATATGATATGAAATTCTCTTTAGATTCAGGCTAAAATGTGATAAATGCTGTTCTACAAATAGAAAAAGATAAATTTAATTACATCAGTACATCATCGCTTTTCTCTCATGGAGGCATTTCCATTGTCACCAGTGAGAGCCCCACCCCAGACATTTCACGACAGCCTCCTTTTGTGGTCTCATTAATGCAGATGAACTGTTGCTAGGTGACACCAAGGATGATGATGTCAAAGAAGATTAATTATTATGCCTAAGCTTAGCCTCAGAAGGCCGACCTCATTGATGTCTGTGTCAGACAGGGCTGCTCAAAGCCGGGGCCACCAAATGCTCAACTGGTTGTTCCTTTGTGAGACGAATTGAAGCTGTTCTCTTCATCCCATATTCAGGCTCAATCGGACATGTTAAAGATACCATCAAGTAAACCTGATCACTGTAATCCCCCTCTCAGTTACACACATTCATATTATTCTACTCTGTATTTTAATACGTGTCATGCATTACCCTAAAATCCAGAGATGAGTTAACCTTTTTACAATTCCATTTCTCTTGTCTCGAAGTCAATGGGTTTTGGTTAGATGCCTGAAATAAGGTCTGTGGTTAACACAAGTTCAAGATATTTTCACATTTGTTCCATCTACAACAAAAAAAACAGCAGTAATTTCCCCACTCAGAATTCTGAAGCTTTTGGCGATTGCTAACAAGTGGCTAAATGAAACTACAGAGGTTGTTTAAGACCTTAAACTCCATAGTAAGCTTAGTAGTGGTGGTGATATTGTAGTCATGCGACTATGGTGTGGTGTAGTGCAGGCTATTCTCATTCCCGGTTTGTGATGATATATAAGTAATGCACCAAAAATGTTAGCAGCTACTGTAACTAAGCACAGCAGCCCTGTCATGTGGAAGTGTTGTGTATGGGGCTGTAATCACATCGGATAATTAGAAATCAGCTTCCAAACCAACAAAGAACATATTAGCTGGTTCCATGATCATTTGTGGTGACTGCGGATAATGTTAATATCTTGATAAGATGCATCATTGTACTGATAAGTTAAACACTGGTGAACACCACAAAAACATCAATCCAATGTGTTATCTTACAGTGGATGTGATGGTGTTGATAAATATGAACTCCTCATAAATGGGGAGATGTGTTCCTAAGTTTATAGTAGGTTGTCTGAACCAATCCGGACTGTGACGTTTTACTTACATTCACTATAACCAGCAATAGTTGATGGAAGTTCAGAGGAAGTTGAACAAACAAACAAAGGTCAAAAAGGTAACACCTCAATAATTCAACCAAAACTAAACAAAGTTTTTACATTACCTATTCATACTCAAATGCACACCACAACACTGACATTCAGCCCAACAGATGAAGAAACAGCACAAGTACAGTAAAGCTTATAAGCTTTATACCAGCCTGGATTTTCTGACTAAAACATCTGCTTACTTCAGTAGAAATGAACTGAGCTATATTTAATAACAGCCTTGTCAAATCATCAGTGCTGTAATTATGAGGTGACCCTATGGGCCCACTTTATTTTATTTTAGCCCAAAATAAAACTAATAACAGTATACCCAATCTCGAGGGAGTACTTTGTTGTGATCAACAGGATTTTGGTGCATAAAGGAGGTGCAGAGATTGAATCCACGTAGCAGACAGTATGCTCAATAGCCTTATATCCTGCTGATGTGTCCTTGAGCAAAATACAGACCCTCTAATTTTCAAGACAACTCCACGAGAGCATCGGCTGAGAGTCATAAAGGTAAATATACATTGTGCAAGCCAAAACAAAGCTCCAGACAGTGAATAACTCTCCAGTATTAAAGTTGTGTAACATACACTCATGAAACAAATATTTGAGCAGCACTCTGAATTAATGTGGTTGGAAGATGTAAACAGGAAATCAACAAATTGTTATATTTGCTGCTTGCTGATACTTTTGCTGTCTGTCAATGCTGACAACCATTCTGTTTACCATTAGTGTTACAAACTGAGATTCCGAGACCAAAGTTATTGGAGTCAGGCCAAAACGCATGGATTTACCTTATCTGGGACCATTTCTGTGTCCCACACAAACGATCACTCTGAAAAGTGAGCCCTACATTCTTTCTAATGTCCAGCAGGGGGCGACTCCACTGGTTGCAAAAAGTCAGTTTGTATAGAAGTCAATGGGCAAATCCTATCCAATTTCCCACTGGATTTATTACCTCAGAAAACATTTTCCCAATGAGTCTATGGTCTCAATGGCTAGCTTGCTGAGAGTTAGATGAGAAGATGATCACCACTCTCAAGTGTGTATGCGAAATATAAAGCGTTGCTTAGCATAAAGAAACTGAAGGAAATGGCTAGCCTGGCTCCCTCGCCTACCACCTCCTCTAAAGTTCACTAATTAAAACTCCAGTCTTGTTTGTCTAAACTGTACAAGTGTAAAAATGTCACTTTGTGTTTTTATGGCGGGCTTATGTGCCAGACTAATTCTCGGACTTGATGTCACTGTGAGGTTGCCAGAAAATCAGCGGAGACTAAGTGGCAGGAACTCTGAGGCCCAGACACTAAAGCCCCTTCACACAGCCTGTTCAATGTGGGGTCGTTGTTATTCTGGGGGGGACAGAGCTGCTGCATGTTTAAGCTGACAGGGTGGGTAGTCTCAGCAGAGGAACTAGACATAGTAGTTATGCGTTAGTCAACCCACAGCAGCGTCAAAAAGTGACAAAGCAGCGTTCAGAGTAAAATCTTGTGAGTGCAGGAGTCCAACTTCTCACTCACTCACACTATGCACGACAGTGTTGTGTTACATACATTATGTCACGCCTCTTTTGCTTCCAGAATACTCGCTGCTATGTGGCATTTTGTTGGCAAGTAGCCATGGTATGAGTGGGATAATAATGCAGAAAGCGCCTTCTACAAGAAATCTTCTTAGGTTTAGGCAACAAAACTCTTTTCCCATGTGTGCAATAATAGCCTCCAAGTTTGTACAGTCCATTTACATTTAGGTGGCATTATTCCTTACATAACATGCAAAGATATAATAAAATGGTCTTAATGAGTAAAAAATACTGAAACATTAATAAAGGTTGTTTTTTTCCAAATATTTTTGGTTTTTTTCCTATATCAAAATTGAGAAATATCTGCTGTAGCAGCTTCTTCAGACATTAGAAAATGTTGTCTCAATAATGTGTTTGTACCTTAAGTGCAAATGAGTCAGTTTATTATTATTAAAGTGATTTCCTTTTCTTTTCAAGCCATTTTAAAATATTTCTTTGTGTTTTTCATCTTTAAAGAGACCACTAATCAAGTAAATATATTACCATGTTTGTCGCAGTGGTACCGATGACTCAGCAGCAAATCCCATCTCACCAATTGTTGTGGCTGGAGAAACTGATGAAACAGCCTTGAACCTCTTAAGTACCATATGGGGACATTAGAGGAACAATCAGTCATATCTTGCACGGAGAATGACCATAATCAGTGGCAATAAGTCCACAGTTACATCAATGGATGTAGACCTGTCAAGCTGCCTTGTCTGTACTCCCTATTTTATTTCCAACCTCTGCTCCCTGAATAACCCAAAATATGTGCCACCAAACTTTGCTCAATTTTATTTGCACATTTATTGAAGAACATACAGCTACCAGATGGCAAGGACAATGGTTCCCTTGGCAGTTTTATATTTAAATGTCACACCACAAAATAAAAATAAAATAGAACTGGGTTCAAGTAAAAGCTTTGTTATCTGCAGACTTCAGCATGATGAGAAGTCTCTAAGTGTTGTAGTTTCTACATATAACTACAGAATGTACTAGACTACACAATTACAGGCAGAACTATTTGTTAGGGTTGGACTAGATACACTGCCTGTGGCCTTATTGCATCACTGATCCTGTGGGCCCGATGAAGGGTTTAGACAACCATAATTGTCTAATTTTAGAGTAACTGAGTAGGTGTCTAATCTCCTAATGTGGCTGTTTATCATTTTTGATTAAAAGAAGTAGTTGCATTTTCCCACCCTCCATTTAGTTCCTCAATTTAGTTTTATTCAAAAAGCTTCACTTCCATGACAGGAAAGGAGCTCATGCTACTAAATCACAATGTTGCTCATTGGGGTCATTAAACAGACATTAACCGATGAGTTTAGTCACTTAAAAGATACATTTTCCACCTTTTTATGTGAATGTCGAACCAGTGTTGGTCGTAAATGTAGGCGATTCCTCAGTAGAGTATGTGACAGTGATATACATGTACAGTGCCTATAGAAAGTCATAATACCCTTTTGAAATAGTCACTTTTATTGTTTTACAGCCTAAAATGATAATACATCAAAATATTTTTTTCCCAGCGTGATTTACACATTTTGCCTTACAACATTCAAGTGAAATAGTTTTTTTCAAAATTTCTGGAAATTAATAAAAAATGAAAAACTAGAATACCAGGGTTGGAAAAGTGATAAATCCCCAGATTTAACACTTTGTGGAGGCACCTTTTGCTTTAATTAAGGCCATCAGTCTGTTTGGATATGTCTCTACCAGCTCTGTGCTCCTAGACTGGGAAATATTTCCCCAGTCTTCCTGCAGAACTGTTGGAGTTCAGTCAGATTATGTGGTGAGTGGTGATGTACTGCACTCTTCAAGTCCATCCACAGATGTTCTGTAGGATTCAGGTCAGGGCTCTGACTCTGCCCCTCTAGGACATTCACCTTCCTGTCCTTTAGCCACTGGGTTGTTTTTATGGAGGTGTGTTTTGGGTCATTGGAAGGTGAACCACCTGCCCATTTTCAAGTGTCTAACAGAGGGACAAGGGTTTTCCTCAAGAATTTGGGTGTACTGGCAGCATCCATTTTCCCTTCAATCCTGACCAACTGCCCAGTCCCCAGAAGAGGCTTCTTTCTCTGCACCCTGCCAAACATGTAGAACTTGTAAAATTGTTGTCACAGGCACAGATCGTCCAATCTCTGCCATTAAGACTTGTAACTCCTTCAAGGTCACCATGGGCCTCTTGGTAGCTTCCCTGATCAATCTTTTCCTGGCTCGGTCATCCAGTTTGGAGGGGCGGCCCGATCTGGCGAGGTTTTGGTGGTGCCATACGCCTTCCACTTCTGGACAATAGTCTTAACTACTGAGAGGGATAGTTAAAGCCTTTTAAATCTATTTATATCCTTCTCCTAACTTGTGCCTATCCACAACTTTATCCTGGAGCTCTTTTGAAAGCATCTTTCCAACCATGGTGAATTATTTGTGTTACCATACACTACTAGGAGTGGAATCATTGGAATTATTCTGAAGTAAAATAGAAAACACCACAGTTGATGTGAAGTGGAGGCCAATTAACTTGGTGTTTAATCTTGAAGGCGATTTGGTTTTACCAGAGAATGTTTATAATGGTTATTCTAAAGCGACTCATCACTTTTCCAACACTGCTTTTCTAGTTTTTCATTTTTTATCAATTTTCAAAAATTTTGAGATAAAAATTCACTTGAATATTTGGAGGCAAAATGTGTAAATCATGCTGCAAAAATATATATTTTTTCATGCATTATCATATCAGGCTGTAAAACCAAAAAAGTGACTATTTCAAAAGGGTTTCATAACATTCTATAGGCACTGTAGTTGGAGGTAAGGAAGAACTAGCTTGGGTTTTTGTCTATGGGTAACCAGGGGATATGCTCCAGATGGCGCTCAGAAACAGAACTTCCTTGTTCTCTTCGCTCATAAACTTGCTACCTTTTCAACAGCGAAAAATGGAAATCCAAAAATATGAGTGCAAAGAGTGTTATGGAGGAGGATACATTTTACAGTGTTTTGGCTGTCTTTGATATTACGCTGAACGAACCTCTCAGCAAAATGCTGAGTACATGTCCGTTCAGTTTCGCAGCAAGACAACTCCGTCTTAAAATGCACCCGTTTCATCTCAACTCAAACTAGCTGATGTTGTTGCCTGTGACTCCGCTTGTCAAGTCTCCAGCAGCTGGTTTTAGAACATAAGACACGTCAGCTGGGTGAAAGGACAGCTTTGGACGGAGGCTCAATGAGCTTGCAAGAAAAAAGAGAAAAGAAGACCGTTTCATCAATACTAGAAATGCAGCTGTAGAAAGTATCTCACTATCTCTGTCCTCATTTATATTTTATGATGCTTCAAATTATATCAAGCCTGAAAAGTCAACAGCTACAAGGGAAGTACAATGCATCGGTGTGAACTGGAAAATTTCCGAACATTGCAGACCTGCACATTGCAAGTAGTTGCAAGTTTCAAGTCGTCTCGTCACGAAAACTTCTGAACTGGGCTTAAGATGGGCTTTAACTGTGAAAGGTAAAAATTGAATAAGTAAGGCTGTGATGCATTGCTCTTGACAATGTGGAAGATAATAAAGAGTAGTTGTTGTGGTTTGGACCACAGAGCTTCTGTTGTTAATCATATTACCTGCATAAGTATAGGTGCAACTCAACCCTCGGCTACAACCTGTTTAGCTGGGTGTCAGTAGCAATGCATCCTGGAATGCAGGAATTTATTTTCTTCAGTCCACTACTTCAAATAATGAAAAAAGGTAAAGCAATTCACTACTGTGAAACTTTATAGGTTTTTAATGGAATGTTAGTACTCTTTAAAAGTGTCCTACAGTTGCCATGTAAGAATGTTTCTGTAGATGTTTAGTTGATGCTTTGTCAGAAATGGACTCTCTGTAGCATCTGATTGGCACCAGAAGCTTTCCTCATACCAACGGAATGTGAAATGGTGGAGATATAAAGGGCAAGAATCCTTGTTACACACACGCACGTGCGTAAACACACACACACATGCACGCACACACACATCTATGGTGCCACTGAAGGTGTTGTGCTGTATTATCATTGCAACCATGCCAGTAAAGGACATAATCTTGTATTAGAGCTATATTCATTTGTTTTACAGGAATTCATTGTATTAACTCATGGTCATGGGATTGTGCTGGGTAAGCTTAATAATCATTAAATCATTATTGTTTACTGCTCATTGTGGCCTCCTCCGTTTCGGTCTTGCCCATGCTTGCAGTTACAAGACGTATATGACCTTGCTTTGCTCAGTCAGTCAGGCAGAGCAGCATGCCATTGAAAAATTGTCACATAATTGTGCACCAGCAGTTTAAAATGCAATGCTTTGACTGAGGCTTGGGATGAGGACATGCATCCACATATATTTTTCCTATATGAACTTGACCATTGACCTTTTACGTAGACTGACTCTGGCCTGCTTGTTGCTCTGACCATGTTGTTCTAAATATACAATAAGGCTGATTAATAAATGAACACAGAGTGGTGCTGTTGGGAAAGCCTCCCTGAGATTCTGTTAGCCCAGGATAAATTCTAATTGTTGAAACCTTTGCTGTCTTAAAAGGGAAACATTAAGTATTTATGGTTAATCCAGTTTTTTTCGATCAGTCACACACTCTCTCCTGTCAGAATCTTTCAGTGGTCAGAATGATTTTATTTTGAGGTTAGCATTCTACAGACTGTATTTTTTTCTTTTTCTTAAGACATTCTGTGACGGGTGTAATTCTTTGCTGAGTGACAGATGATTACGTATCTGGTTCATTCTGCACTAAAGACTATTTTTGCTTGTCAGGATGTATTTCCTCTCTGCCAGCAAACAATGTTACACAAGGCACCAGAACCTCTTGAAGGTTAAAGCTTATTAGATATTTCTAAGGTTGATTGTGGGACAAAGAGTGGCAGTGCATTCTTGAGGGGGCATTCTGATAAGTCATTTTAAAATTCACAATTATTTAGGTTGTTGTATTTAGAACATGAAAAAGAAAATAAATAGGAGAGTAGAAAGATAAAAAGACGTTTGTTTTTTGTGAATACATAAACCAAACAAAGTAAATAAATCAACAACATAAATGAAATATTTGAACAATTTAGAAAAGTAGTAGTGAAAAGGTTATACTTATTTAACTCTGTAATTAATAATCAAGTATTGACTATTTTACTGATTGGAAAACTAACTACCCCTAACCTTAACCCTACCCTATCCAACACAGATGGTCACTTATTGAGCCAAGCAAGTCCATGTCTAATAGAATATACGGTAAAACCACTTTGTCAGAAAAAAGAAAACGGGGTGCTAGTCACATTCTAATGTTTCAGCACTGAGGACAGCAAGCGGCGTTCAATGTACACCAACTGATGAACGGTTCAGCATGACCACGATGGACAACAACCAGTTTAGGCAGTGGTGCTGAGCACCATATGTGGCTAAATGATATGTCGGCACAAAAACCCTGCATACAGCTTTTCCCACACATGCACTACTATTTATAAAGGAAGATTA
This sequence comes from Echiichthys vipera, assembly GCF_963691815.1. Classification (NCBI taxonomy): domain Eukaryota; kingdom Metazoa; phylum Chordata; class Actinopteri; order Perciformes; family Trachinidae; genus Echiichthys; species Echiichthys vipera. The sequence continues at coordinate 11,552,240 of NC_139826.1, forward strand.
ACTCTAAAAGACACACTGTTAACAGGCTTGAAGAAACGTGCTAGCTTAGCAGCATTTAAGCCACAAGCTACGCACTCAAATCAATCAAAGAGTACCTGCTGTTGTTATACTGTACATTGTTGTCTAGTCCAGAAGTTTAAGACTACTCCCAATTTTTCCAATATAATTGGAACAAAAACATTTTTTATTTGGGACAAAATGGTAGTTCCATACTTTGGGAAATACTAATTCACTTTCTGGCTCAAAATCTTATGATAAACTTGATATCCCTTTGATATCTGTCCAAAGGTTTTAAAAAAGCACCCACTAGCATTTTAAAGCTCACTAATATGTGGTATCTCAGGTGTTTAATCAGTAAGTACAGCACATTTGGAGTGCATTTATAGGGAGATGCATGCTTGAACAGGAACAGTGACTTTCCGGACTTGTTTCAGGGTGAATACAGGTTTTTCAGAATGAAAGTATGATAAAATGTGTTTTTTGAACATTAAACATTAAACCTACGATACAAATATGAACCTAAAAATTAAAAAGAGCATAATATGGGACCTATAAGCTAAGCTAACTGGCTGCTCCATATTTAGTCTACAGACATGAAAGTTGTATTAATCTTCTGATTTAATTCTCTGCAAAAAAGCAAATATGCACATTTCCCAAAATATCAAACTTGTGACTCCCATGTAACATGAGGCAGGATGATTTGTAAATCTTATTAATATTTAAAGACAATAGCGGACTGCCAGCTAACGAGCTGCTAGCTAGCGAACTGCTAGGAGACCTGTCCGCATTATTTCAACAATGACTTCCTGTTCTGCTGCTCCCTTTGATCCCTCCATGTGTCTGGGTGTGAATACCAAGTGTTCATGTTCTGCTACGACATTCATCTCGCACATTTATCCTACATTTAAAGTAGCAGGTGGAAAATGAAGTCAATCAACAAAGGCGCCACTACAAGGTCTTGGGGCTTTCAACTAATTTCTGCCACTGCTGTGTCCAGTTTTCTATTAGATTCTGCTGGCCGGCCAGCCAGGCGTCGTGTGCCGTGTTTGTCCCTGCCTGTGTCAAATTAAAGGTCAGCGTCTGGATGGTGAGGCAACTCTTTCCTTTATTCCAGTGTAGCCGAGGGAGTGGCCCAATAAATCTGGAGGGAACGTTGTCGCTAGGGGAGTCGGAAAGGTCACTCCCCACAGAGAGAAGGAAGTAGAGAGACACTCTCTCATTAAATCTTCCCGGCTACGTGTATCTTTTTTTAAATTCCTAAATGTCAATTTCATACTCGGGTCAGCTGGCCAGCTAGCCTGAGAGCACCTTTAATTAGACGTCCGATTATTCTCTGTTTACTTTGTCAAGGCTTTTAAACTCTCTGCATTCTCTTCAGCATTCCTTTAAAATAGACTTCCTTTTCTCCCTCCTCCTCTTTGTCTTTTTAAAAGAGTTACTCCCTCAGGTCTTCAGGTTGCCAATTCACTTCAGGCGGTGGTTGACTAGGAGATGAAACGGTTATCCAGATGACACCTGCAGTCTCTAGTGTTCTGCCTGGCGCTTCCACAGTCACATAAAAATAGAGCAGTGATCTCAAAGGTGTAAATGTATACTGATACATCGTCTGTGTCAAGCATCTTAAAATCACATTTGAGGAACATAGCTGACGCTCTATCTTAGAGAATGCAAGAAGGGTCCACTGTAATGCATCTTAACCAAACATAGTGCTGTTTTGACTTATTGGCCGTTGATATTGAAACTTGTTTTTATGAGGCCAGTTCTGCAGCCATGGTTTTACCCTGACTAGTGTAGACAGGTCAACTCATAAGTGTGTATTCATTATTTCCTCCTAACTTGGTTTCAAAATCAATCTAAAAACATGCCTTTAACACCATAACCCTTTACTGTGTACAAGAAGTTGAGGTGGCACTAGCCCAGTGTTAGAAAAGTGGACTGTAAGTGTAACCATTCTGGAGAGTTGCCATTTTGAAACCCAGTGCTTCATCAAACATACTCAGTTGTACTGGGCAGCTTTTAGGGTTTAAAAAAAGTGGCAGCTTCGGAGTCTTTATAAGTAATGTAGCTTCTAACTGAAGCTGTCTCACTCCGTCAGAGGATATCTTATCATTTATTTTCATTGACAATGTATGACTGTGGATGTGAACAAAACCTTGTTATGATTAAACATCTTTTGTGGTACACATGTAGTCCTTTGAAGGCAAAGCCAAATAATTACACATTAACATCTCTTTTGTGGAATAAAATTACAAAAACAAGATCTATCAGTGTGATTCATTATTGCTGTCAAAGTTAATGTTAGGGCACTGTAAAGGCTGAATAATGGCATTAAAATACATCTACCTCTCCTAACAGTAAAATATCTCCATTTGTGGGTATAGCAATACATGTGTATTCAATTACGATTATATTTATACTAAAATATCCCAGGTCTGCATGCCAAAATATAAATTGTGTCCTATAGGATACTCATACAGCCGTCAAATAAAATCAACAATGTAAATTTCATTCAACAGCATTGTCAATTTTCAAAGTAGGATACTTGTAACATACATACACAACTTGAACTTGTTCAGCACTGTGCAGAAAGTAAATTGTCTTTGCCATGCATAATGTTATTCCTAGTACAATGAAGCTAATAAGCCTACATTTTAAATAAAAGAATACAAGACGACAGAATGTTCTGAATAAAATAAAGTGACTCTGATAGAAAAGGCGCAATCAGAGAGATATTTCTTTTTATTTACTTTTTTAGACCTTAGTTTGAACTTTGAATCTTGACTTGAATGGAGTTAGTGCCGTTATCATGCTTATGTGTTCTTTGTTTGAATATTGTTTATAGTGAAGAAAGCTCACTCACAGCCGTGAGTTGATAAAACATTATCAACATTTACAGTTCTACTTTGGTTAGACCCAGAGTAGTATTTCAATCCACCCTTTTAAATGCACATTTTCAATCTTCACATACAATTTACAAAAAGTCTTGAAATTTCGCAAAAAATAAATAAATGTTTATGTTTGTTGAGGAGGAAACAAGCCGCCACAGCTGCTGGTGTCTCTGTAGCTGCCGCCACCTTCTCTTTCCCAGCGTAGCATCGGGGAGGAGTGCGGGGTGGGTCAGCTAGCACTTTTTTGTCTCATTTGTGATCTGGTAAACAGAGAGACAATGAGAGTGGTGCAAGGGGGATTAAGCAAACAGACCTGCCGCGCTTTTAATAACATCATCTTGTTGCGTCCTCTTCTTCTGCAATGATAATGGTTTTCTGACTGGAGAATTGGCACCACCTGCTGCTTATCACAATTAATCTACTCTTAATAATCGCATAATGATAGTGGTTTGAAAAAGGTGTTTATTTGCATTTTCTTTTGCGAATTTTCTTGAAATTTGTTCAAAATTTACGATACAGTGGGATGGAAACTCAACTGACAGTCTGTAGCCACAAATTCACACAGTCCGTTGGTCTGTTGTCATCTCTCTTATGTTGCGTTCACACCAAAAGCAAAGCCAACTTTTGCTTTGTATTTCTTGGGCAAGTTTGACCGCAGGATCAAATTTGGAAAATGTGTAATCTGTCTATAGCCATGACCGTCAGAAATAGGTACCCCTTATTGTTCATTCTCATTCATTTCAGAAATTGGTCCCGTCTGGATAAACCCCTCACCCGCAATATGTTAAATTACTTTTCAGCTGTGTTCGCAAAGCCGTAAAAACTAATTCAGTAATGTCAGCTACCATACATGTTTTGCTTGTGTGGGAGTTACTGCATGACTTTTGATTCTTTAAGACATGCAAAATGTCTGTTCATTTCTACCAATGCTGTTTTTTGTCAATTTAGCATTGCTCTGGAGGAGGACTTCCTCCTACATTAAGGCTGTACACTCACCAACATTGTTATTCCTGCAAGCTGTCGTTTCCATCAAAATACAGGAATGCATTATTAAGCTGAGTGTATGCTGTAAATATATACACTGGATGCAAACACTTGCATTGCACTGCAGAATTCATCCTTGAATCAACAGTTATTCAGCTGAGATCACACCCACACGCAGTTCTTTCCCACTCTGCTCTGGTTGCGTTTACGCTTCCCGAGTGTGGTAAATTGAAAGCTGGTGTTGCCTGTGGGTAAAGGTTGCTTGGACCTGATTTCCTCCCACAGACTGGCCTGCTGCCCTGCTCTGCCAAGGCTTAAGCCACGTGACTGTGGGAGAGAGATGATGGGGAGGTGAAGGGTACTTCAGGATCCCCTTCTAACACTAGATTGTGTAGTAGTGGGCTACAACCATTTACAGTTTTTTTTATTGCTAAATGACAGTGGGCACAACTGGAGCCACATGTGCAAAGCTCTAACCACAGTCTGAATAGATGCTGTTCATGTGGACCAAACTCTAGTTTCTTTTTCGTTGCTTGAACACAGTTATCTAAGTCTAAACACTTATCCCATGGCTTTAACAACAACCTGCAGAACACTGTGGATTTACAGCACTTAAAATACTGCTGTCAAAACTGTTAACCACACATTTGGAACAGAATGGATATCAACATAATGCATCTCAAACACTGCTGATTACAGTATCTGCTGAAACCCTAAGCAGGTTAGTGAAAACACACACTCACACACACGGGCACACACACACACACACACACACACACACACAAACACACACACAAACTATAGGTATAGAAAACAAGACAACAGGTATATATATATATATATATATATATATATATATATATATATATATATACATGTGTGTGTGGGTTTAGAAATACTTTTTTGTAAATGGAACAAGGAAGAGCGTCGGGTTACCATCAACGCATCAAAGTGTCAGGGAGAGTGTGAATGTGTGGAGGAAGACCTAGAAAACAGAGAACTGTAATTTCCGATGAAATAAAGGCTACACTTATAGACCATGTGAATCATAGTCTCTCATTGAAAGAGGCAGGATTAGCCCCATAATTCTATAGATACTATTACATACCTTTGGTTTGGAAATAAAAAATTCAGAAATTACGTAAATGAATACAGAAAAAATTAAAATATTTATCTATTGAAGCAAACTGCTGATTTCCATTCCTCCTTGTTTACATGAAAACATGTTATGTTATGAAATAAAAACTTTTGTGTGAAAGATTTTCACTTTTTTCTTTAAAGAAAATATTGATTTGTGTGAAGTCCCTGAAATGATTCAAACTGTAGAGATGAAAAGTTTCTCATTTCTGTTTTGGTGTTTGATGGTAGTGTTTCTACTATGTGTGTTCTGAGTGACACTATGTGTTGCCTCTATGATGATTGTTCAAAGTGTTTCGCTGCACTGAGCCTGCTTTGAACATTGTGTGAAGAGTTGTGTTGGTTGGAGTGAGTTTTGCAGGTGATGTGAACTGTTTAGTTCAGGTGACTGTTGTTAATGCAGACTGTGTTCAGAGTTTTGCACGTGGCTTCAGTGGTGTCCACTGTCATTTAGCATAAAAAAAAACACTGTTAATGAAAAACGAAAAAAAACACCTACTGTACAATGCACTAAATGAAATCAGTCTTTAGTGTGGGAAACGGACCATCAAACATGTTTTTACTCTGCAAGCTGTGTTTCCACAGTGGGCGAAACAAACTGTTGTTTGATAATGCAGACTGTTTGGCTCTCCAGTTGGTATTCTGGAGTGGTGGCAATGGATTTTCCAATATAGAAAGACTAGAGAAGACTTTTTTATGAAACAAACTGTAGCTCAGCATCAGAGAAGAACACATTAGACGCAGCAGTTACACAGAGCATATAGCCAGGCTTATTTCCCAGACGTTGAGGTTTGGGAGAGCAAACAAGCAGTTCAAATTGAATCAGCTTATTCATAAATTTATACTGAGTTCAAATTTACATTCCCTCCTCATGCTCGGGTGCTTGGATGTGCGTGTGGCTAATCTCTCTGTAAACACAAACACGGAGGCTTACCACCCTCTGATAGTGGTGTCATGGAGCATGGTATCTGCCGGATGTGCAAACTGCAGGGAGAAACGCTCAGCTGCACACTGGCCGACTGTCTGCCACGGCTTGACCACTGGGACACTCGCTGGTTCTGAATGGAATGCATCAGTCCATGCTCTAGGTCTATACTGGTTGTATTTATCTATAGAATAAGCTTGGTGGCCTGAGGAGATTGTACGGAGCTTGGATAGACCGAGGCTGAGAGAGCGCATCTCAGAACACAGCTTACAGACGTGTGGCTCTAGAGATCTGTCAAACAGGAAGGCTTGTCAGACATGCCAAAGTCTGCTTTCTGTGTGCAGGCCTTTTTCCTGTTCTTTGACTTTAGACATCGTCACCACTTGTTTCACCAGTTATTCCTGGATTTTACCGCATGCTTGTAAAGAGATTGTGCTACACACTCAGGACTTACTGGTAATTTTATTTATTTTTTGCCGAATGGAGTTAAATAAAATTGACCAATAACGAGTTATTTAAGAGATAAAGGAGTTTTTTACTTAAATACGCCACAATGAATACAACCTAATCTGATCGTACCCTGTATGTCCCCCCAATGTGAGGTTTATGACTGATGTATAAAGATTCAACCTCTTAATTAAATATTTTTATGGCCTAGAAAATTCCAATCAATATTTGAGAACATGAGCTACACTCTCAAATCCAGAAAACAGAGAAGAAAATCGTAAAATTGATGACATCACACATTTGAGTTTTAGCACTAAGGGCTGTCCACTCTAGCTCCTGGAGGGCCACTGTGTGTTTCCGGTTTCTCCCTGCTCGAACACACCTGAGTGGAACTATCATCAAACCCCTGACAAGCTTCCCCCGCTGAAAATGAGCACATCATTAGAAGCAGGCGTGTTGGAGCAGGGAGAAACTAAAACATGCAGAGCAGTGGCCCTCCAGGAGCAGGATCAGACACCCCTGATCTCAGACCATAAGAATGATGTGTGAGTTTTTAAAATGGTTGTAGCTCCCCTCTAATCGATAATTATATATTTTTAACTTTTATCTTATTTTGTAGGTTTGGGCATCTTTTCTATTGGTTATTGATTACATTGATATCACTACATTAACACAACATTGCCAAAACATGCTAAAAAGTGTTCCGATAAAAAGTTTGTAAGGCAGCCAACAGTAAAAAAAATAAAAATAAAAAATGACTTCATTTTAAAAGTGAGCAAACCTGTAACTTCGGCAAAAGTCAAAGTTGAGTAAGATTTGGGTAAACATTTTTTACGGCTTGCTTTTTTAATTTCTTCCAAATGTGTATGACTAACAAGGGGTTTTAATAAGAACCCGTACGACCACGTGTGTCACTGTCTTCCTGCTTATCAAAACCACTATAAATCATGTCCAAACCTAGAACAATACGACCCACATGATTGTGGCTTTGTTTTTGAATATCTCTACCTCTGAGTGGTCGATAGAAGAAATCACTTAAGGCAACTTAAGGCTAAATAACTAGATGGAGGTGTGTGTGTGTGTGTGTGTGTGTGTGTGTGTGTGTGTGTGTGTGTCGCTCGCTCGCTTGCTCAGGGTTTCTTTAAGGCTCTAATTACTTTTCTTGCTTCATTCAGTCAACGTCCCCACAAATTGATGTTGAAGTGATGCATGGCTATGAACAGCACCAACCTTTTATATCCATGCATCACAATATAATTATCATACGTATTAGGGTTATGCATTACACATAGGCACTGTACTTCGTTTGACAGATGGTTATTTGACACTAAATCAGACTTTGATACAAAATCGCAATACTGATTTAGTAAGAGGAAATCACAAAGAAGAAAGGTGGACTAAAGGCAGAGAAACTGACTCCAGTCAAGCCTTGAGACTGGGTGAGAAATTGGATGATAAAGAAGACAGAAAGAGGGATTCAGAAATGGAAACTGAGACATACAGTAGGGAGAAAGAGCAAGAGACAGAGAAATTAGGCTTGAAAGCACTACTAAGGGAGAAGGAGGCCTTAACCTCAAATCCGTTTCAGAGAGACAGAGAGTAGCCAGGCTGCGTGTGCGATCTTTACATCCATAATCAAAGCAGTCTAATGGAGCCTAATGCTTTATGATGGCTGTGCTGGTCCTGAGATGGCGGTGGGTAGGTCTTGGTGAGCCACAGGAATAATGGCTTAAGTTAATCTGCAGTACAGGACATTGGGTCTCAAGGGACCTCATGTCAACTGGCGTGACTGGATCAATAGTGTCTGTAACACTGAGTTCTCTCCCACCCGCCTCAAGTTCAAACCTCCCACCGACAGTTCACTGAATCCTCCTCACCTCACTGCCTTCACTTTCCTGACGTCGCTTTTGATGTCTCGAGTGTTGAACAACCAAAGGCGGGGGGTTGGTTGGGGGGGATGATCGAGGCGAGACAACATTTTCTTTACCTGAGCTGAGAGGGCAGCTAAAAATAGTGGCTTTCATCTCGATGAAGGATTGGTTTTTGGCGGCATGGGGGAGCATCTCTGTGGCACGCCGTCCTCTTAGCCAAGGTGCTGGAGTGCTTTCAAGTCAGTGCAGGGGTCGAACACGCAGTGTCATCATGCACCACTCAGTGTTAACTAACTGTGTGGCTGTCAGTGCCTGAGACTAAAAGCTGGAGCAGCAGCAGCTCCTCTCTGAGGCAGCCAAATCCCATAGGCCAGATGAGGTTCTGTGATTCTTGAGGCAGCACTTTGCTCCAGCCTCCTCTGCTCACTTCCACCCTCTTCCATCCTCCCACATCACTAGCCACTCACTCTGCAACCTGTGAACTGACAGACAACTGGCTGAGGCCTGACATTCGGTGTACACAGCGCCAAGCCCTCCGACACAGGCGTTGTCAATCAAATGACACTGGCGAGAAACCCTCGCATGTGTTTGGACAAGAGGATAAGGATTTCAGCCAGGCAGATTGCTATTTACTGTGCCACGGAGGTAGAGGATCAGGCCTTTTTTCTCCAGCTCTGTGGATCTGCCGCCTGGCCTCTGGATGGAGCCTCCGGCCTCTTGTACACTGATGCTGTGCGGAGCTGAGAGCATGGCAGTGGGCTGATTTCCTTGTGACAGAGACAGATATGAGCCTGCCTTTGATAATGTGAAGAAGGAAATATGTTTTTCCCTCCTGTGTATCCAGGGAAGCTGATAAGATGGCTGCTATGGACGGTGGAGTTACAGTCTGTTTCCACCTCCGCACACAGAATCATAGATTTAAGCTTTAATAACAGATTGTGGAAAATAATATTTTATCCCCAAATATAATTATCAATAACAACTGCAATCTATTAGAACAATTCTAGCAACAATCATCTTACTTACTCTATGGTATAGTTTAATTCTTAAAAAGCAAAAGTGGCCCCCTTAATCATAACCTAGATAATAAACAATGTCTCATAGTGGTTGCAATTGACAGCAACTGTTAATTTCTTTGGCAGAATGGTAACTGTCTCCAACAGATGTATTCAGCTGTAGTAAATTACATTAATTCTGCAATTTGGCAAAACAACCCACAATGACTAGACTGCTTGCTGGTTAATATGATCTCTGCAGGTCATCCATTTAAAATGAGACAAAAAATGTTTTTCTCAAAGAGGAAACCTCTCTTTGTACCGTTTTGATGTGTGTGCTGTACTTATTTGTTGCCGTTCAAAACAGACCAACAGAGTGGCAAGAGTTTTTCTACGTCAACAATCTAGGTGTTAATCAGTGGTTCTGCAGCTGTTGTGTAATAAGGTGACAGAATATCCTGTTTAGCATGAAATGATGACATGATGTGATTAAAATCCTTTTTCAATTTCTGAATTGAGACTTTAAGGAATCAGAGCTGTAAGGTAGCTCATCCTCTCTGAAGCTAGCATTAGCATAGAGCTGTCAACAGTATCATAAGATAAAAAACGGTTTTGATCCCAAAAAGGGGAATTTTAATTAAAATTAAATTCATTAAAGATATACTTCACCCATTTTAATCCAGGTGTCTGTCATGGGTATTATGTTCAGATAAACACAATACCCACATTCCCATAACACAGACCTGGATTGAAATGGGTGAAGTATCTCTTTTGGGTTGTTATATATAGAAAATTGTCAGATGTGACCTCCCACAAACTTTTCATAATTTCTGTAGATGTGAGACTAAGTAGCAATACATAAGTAAAATAAAATTGTCAAATAAATATAAAGCCACTTTCAAATGTCATGTTTATGAATCGTATAATCTGATGAAGTATAGCCACTTATGTATTGCATTTATACATGTGGACCAAGGCAGAAAACAAGGCAGGTTAACACTGTGGTCTAAATGACTTTAAAATAGTCATCAACAATAAAATAATCCCAATTTAAATTGCAATATTGGTCAAAAATATTTCAAGTGAATATTCATACAGCTCTTATTTGTACAATGGAATACAGCAGTGAAACATATAATTCCAAAGTGTGCCTTTGCACTTGGTTTTAGTAGCATGTGTCTATATTATCATGACAAAAATTTAAATTAAATCAAAGCCAGTAAAGTGTGTATGGATTATTGAGACTCTGCATTTAATGGTTTTACAGCCTAGATGGGTATCGATCTTTAAAATATAAAAAGCTTGCTCATTTCACGTACGAAAGAAAGCCTGTATTTCAGCCTCATATCACAGCCACAGAGATGAGCCGGCTCAACTAAGTGATCATTTTCAGAGGTGCTAACTCCTTGTCTCTCTCCAAATGTCTAAAAGAAGTGATGTTAGCAATCACATCTTAAGATTCTCTGAACCCTTTGATAATCAGTAGAGCCTTCTCTCATAAATGTCACCATGACTGTTGCACATACTCAAATTCTGCTTGATTATCACTCTCCACATCACAGCTTTTTAATTGCACTTCCTTTACTTGTGATGGGGATTTTGGGGATAACGATGACCTGGACAAATGAGAACATTCACAGGCTTTTTGCTTGTTCTTTCTGTTTTCGGTCTTACAATCCTTTTTTTAGGGGTCTGTATCTTTGTCATTCAGACAAATCCATCTAAATACACATGTCTACGTAAAAACAATAGACACGTTTGTCTGCAATAGTTGTTACAATTGCGATTAAAAATTTGACTGCATTACATTAATTTCCTCAGTTCTTATTTCAAAACTGAATAAGTAATACCTCAGAAACGGACGTTCTCTGCCTCACAAAGTAATAAACATGGTGATTGGTACACAGGTTTAGTCTGTCTGAGAAGAATTAATTTGTTATGAAAATACAGATTGAGCATTGGTTACCTCTTTTTGTCCCTTGAACTTTCTCATATCCCTTTAAATAAAACAAATTTAAAAAACTAAATTTATTTATTGTATTTCCTTTATTGTAATGGCATAGTCATGCTAGACCTAAAAACGAATTCAACTCAACACAGGTGTTGCATGTAAAACTGGATATTCAGATGCAGCTACTGCTGACGCCAGTTCATATGAATATTTTAAGGAGTTTTATCAACAAATCTGTCGGCCCAAAGATCCCATTGCAATTGCAAATGGTGCCCGTCGGGTCTGAAAACGGAAGTCTGAACCTCAGTCACATCAGATAGGAATTTGAAGCTACACATTGAGTTGAGGCATCCAGGAGGAGATTTTACTGAAAAAGAATGGCTCGGAGCCTCTCATTAAAAAAAAAAAAAAGAACATGACAAATTAATGTGAACTAGTTCTTTTTTGAGACTTTGAACTGAACATTGAGCTACGTTTTTGTGAAGTCTAAACTTCCTCAACACCGAAGATGGAAAATCATCATTCAAATAATCACTGATTATGGACTTGCCTATGTGATTGCACCACCATTCAAATGCACTCACCGACATACTGACATAATGGGATGTGCACTTTCGTACATCAGTGAGCAGTCATGTGGACAGGAGTGCAGAGAGAGAAAATATTATTATTATTTTTAAAAAGCTGTATTGTTTTTTTCATGCAAAATTTAGGTTGGATCTGCTGTTGTGCATCAATGTTTTTAGTTTTGAGTATGTTTCTTGTTTGGTATCTACAAACTAGCCTCAGGACTGAAGTGTGACGGCCTATCCATTGCACCACCTCCCCTTGACAAACTGTTCCATATTTGTTCAGCTTTTCATATTTGACCAAGGTTTCCAGGTACAGGTTTAATGCGAACCATTCGGCCCTGCCTGAATCTTACACACCACACAATAGAACTGAAAAAAAAACCCATACAAAGATATACATGGAACAGTAGGTCACTATAACGCCACCACAGAGGAATAGATCTGGTTGACATTATTGGGCTTTTTGGCCTGTTTCCATTATTTTCTCAAAAAACGACTCCAGAGGGACCAGCTAACTACTTATGTCTTGACCTCCCTGTGGCTTTGCACACAGTGCTTAATACTTGGCTTTATATGTCAGTCAAAGCACTAATTCTATACTAGTATACTGTGGTGGTAATCACCTATTTAACATTTAAAGTCTAACTTCACCCCCTGATCTGAGCCTAACTCCACCCACTGCATGAATTGAAATATGCAACTTAGTGTGCAAGGGGCTCAGAGGGGGGCTGCCCAACTCACATTAGAGGCCGTAAACATTTTTAAACTTGATTACATGGAGACAGTCCAATTGGTGACTCTACCTCACCATTGGACTTGCAAGGTTGATTTAAAACAATAAAATATATCTTACTCTAATGAGTCTTATAGCCCAGTACCACTTGAAAAGACCTGTGCCTTAAAAAAAATCATGCAAATATGCTGATGTCATGTGTTCATGAAGGGGGGGATGGGCGTTGAGCATATTTTAGTACTTGGGAGATGTGTCCCCCTAAATTCATAATATAATTACTGCATTGACTTACATATTGGTGGTTTTATATATTCAAAATGCTTAACACAATGTATCAAATATTTGATATAAAACTAGCCATGTTGGCTTAATGGATGGTAATGTTGGTCCGTCTACTGGTCATCTGTTTTGGTCAAGTCCACTTGAATGGAGTGCCATGAAACATTAAGATATTCATGGTTATTTTGACGATCCATCATTTCAAATGCAGACATTTTCTGTTATTGATTAGAAGTTTCTCAACATGCCCCCCCCTCCCTTTTTTTTTTTTAATCTGGTTTCTGTCACATAGCTTCCTCTTCATCAAAAGTCACATTAGTATGCTAATATACATAGTCATAAGGATTTTCCATTTCAAATTCAAAAAAAAAAAAAAACTTTTTCGTGGCACAGAAATTGAACTTAGACACGTAAATTATTCCCTTCTTTGGTCGTGTGCTAGCCAATGACCAAGGGGCTTGTGGGAGGCCGAGCTGTCTGAACTGTCTTCACTGGGCTTGATCTACATGGCCAGTGGCCCTCTGTCTCCAGTGGGGTGATGGGAATTAAAATCTGGCAGCCCTGGCTCGGTCAAGGTGGCTTCTTGCTGTCTAAGACTCTCAGGGATGCCCGGCTCAATGCCAGCCACGTCACTCCTGCCAGTTTAACGGTACCATCTGCCCCTGCTCTTCCTTCTATGCAGCCAGTCTCGTCAAAACAAGTCAAGATGGCAGCCCCAGGTGGCTGTGTATGACAGCTATGGCAGAGGGGATGCTGAGAGCTGCTGTGGGGTAGTGGCAATCATCCAGGCAGGCCCCGGCTAGTATTTCACCGTATAACCACCTCAGCACCCTTTTCAGGTGGGAGATAGTGATGTATCAACCTGCTACTTGAAGTAGTAGAGACTTGAAACTGTCAAACAATTCTGGACATGGTGACAAAACCTGAAAAGCTGCTTAAGATATCGGGAAATGCTCTAATGTTATAGCATTGTGTACTAATAATAAACCTGTTAATATGCTACATGTTTTAAATGCTACTGTTAAATAGTCGATTGCTCCCTATGGAGAATGTTTGAAGCAACATGCTAAACTTTAAGGAGCACAGCTGTCTCCAGTTTAACAACTGATTTACAAAGAACAGATTTTCAAATCACATTAAGCAAAATTGTCTGGGGTTAGAATGGACCAACGGTTATTTAATTCATACTGTGTGTTTGGACCATGTGGGACGTTGGGAGCTACTGAATTAATTAATTATATTTCGAGATAAATGTTGGAGATTTGACAAATGAAGAGAAAATAAAGTCTTAAATAAAGTTTAAAAACTAGCAAATCTCAGAGAAAAAAACTTGCAGATTTATGAGTTTAAAAACTAGCAAATCTACTGGAAAAAAGTTGAAAATTTATTAAATTTCAAAGTCAGAAAAATATTTTTTTATTTTTCTCCTCCAGTGTTTTGTTTTACGATCAGTGTATATTTTGGGTCTGTGTATAATGATAACAAAAATTAAAATCACTAGAAGACAAAAATGACCAGAAGTTTCCATTTCCACAGTAAAGCGGCTTCGAGAACGGTGCTGTGTCGGAGAGGGATTTTTGCTTCTAATTTGATATTTTAACTTGTAACTACACATCGTTAAGGATCTGAGGGGGTTGACTCTTGGGAGTTGTGATTGGTTTTGGTCGAAAGTGCAGATTTCTATCTCTCAAAGTATTACCCCTCTCCACCCGGGTTTGTATTTTTTTTGTTTATGTTTTGTAGAAATAATAATGAGAAAATTTAATTTTTTTTCTCATAATGTACAATTCAAATGAATAGGTTATTTTGCAGAAGTGGGTACTCCCCTTTATGTCACTAATATAACAGAACCCCAATTCCCAAAAGCATCTTCAGGCTAATATGATCATAAAGCATTGTAACTTAAGTCAGTTTTGTTTATGAAATATGCCCATTATACCCACCAACAAAGTTATTCCTATGGTCTTAGACAGTCCAAGAATATTAGTAAACATTAACAACTTTCTGTTAAATCTGAAATCTAGGGTTCTAAATCTCAAACTTGTTATGTGGAGCTGCTCCATAGACAATGCATTGTAAAATATGTTGTTCTTGTAAAAGACACTGAGAGGGAATGTTCTGAGTATATGAGAACATTTTCTGTTGTAAAACTGACAACACTACAACAGAAAAAAAGGGTATTTGGGTATAAAAAATAAAACAAAATCACTCTCCTATTCATTGTTTGTGGAGCAGCTCCGCAAGTACACTTATATACTTCATGACATCAAAAGTTTGGAGACTCTCTTCCCTGTTTCTGACCTAAAGAGAGAGGTGTTCATGTATACAATATTGATTGTACTTCCCTATGTCATGGAAATAACATTACTTAAATGGGAATTTTGAATAAGGAAATCCAATATAATTGATGTAAAACAGAGTGATAATGTTTGAATTAGAAAATAAGAAAACAAACCTAATCTAACACAAATTAATTCAAACATTGATTTGCACAATTAATCTGTTTGTTTCGGTCATCTTCCTCCTCTTTCTCTGTCTCTTCTCACCCAAAATATTAATCTCCTCTGGCGGAGATGACACTTTCCTGCGGCTATATTATCAGCTTCTGTATCTTCTCTTTACTTTTTATTTCATGGTTTGTGTGTTGTTTGTCAAAAGCTTATATGCAGAAGTTCTAATTCAGAAATGATGACAGAATGACATTCACAATAGATGACTACCACTTAACATGAGCTTAAGAGTATAAGGTTTACCTTGAGCAGCGGCTGAATCAAACAAAGTTTACTTTCTCTAACCGACTTTCAGTTCAAATGTGAATTACAAAGTGTTGACTATTTACTAATTGTTAACTCATTTAGCCAGTGAATGTTCTCATCGTTATCCCCAAAGCAATTTCAGTCAAAAAGCAACTGGACTTGGTTATTTGTCTAGGAAGACGTTTCACCTCTCATCCAAGAGAGTCCATCAGTTCATGTACATAACTGACCAGGCTGGGCTGGTCCAACTCACTGGTGTGGAGACCGTTGTTGGACTGACGACCGCCGTTGGAGTGACAGTTATTGGTGGAAAGTTGGTTTCAAATTCATTAGACCTCTATTGGGTCTTAACGACAGCCGTTGGAGTCACAGGAGGCCCAAATGTATGGCCCAACACAGGAGAGCTAACTCCTCAGACCTGGACTCTGCAGACAGTGTGAGTGCGCCCTTACATCTCAAGGAGAAAGCCCTCTCCGTTGATGACAACAATGTCCACATCCTGGACAGAGAGGACAGATGGTTTGAAAAAGGAGTAAAAGAAGCCATTTATGTATCTGTAGAGAAATCATCGCTAAACAGAGGAGGAGGTCTGAGACACCACTTATCTCCAATTTTCAATGCTGCCCTTTCATCCCTTCAGGAGATTCAACAATCTAACCTCGAACAGTTGTGATTAAGACTCAATAGAGCGCTAAAAAAGTTGAAACCTTCTTACCACCAACGACTGTCATTCTAACGACAGTCGTTGGCACTTGGATTACAAAGGGTTCCAGTGACATCATCGCCCTTGTGAAAGGTTAAATACCTGGATCTCCACACCAGACATTTGGACAAGTCCCAGCAGATGCGTTCATAAACTGTTGAAGCCTCGTGGAAGAGAAGTGAAACGTCTTCCTAGACAAATAACCAAGTCCAATTGCTTTTTGACTGAAATTGCTTGTTAAGTCAATTAATCCCTCATGTTTTGAATTGGACTCTCTTAGAAGTTACCATCTTATTTAAATAAATTGACAAAATCAAATAACATGAAATGTATTTATTTATTTAAGCACCACTGTTCCAAAGCTTCACCTGACACTTATCAAGTAACCTCTTTCATTTTAGGATAGAAAGTGGATTTGGGTGACCATATTTGGGCTGTGGCTTTGCGAAACTCATGAAGTATCAAGCTGTACTAACAGCTTGTGCAAGAACACAAACATTATTTTTGATGATATCATCATTGTCTACTCTTTTCATCTCACATCCCTTCATCTTTCACCCTTCTGTGCTCCCCTCATGCTCAGGAGGAGGTTTAACCCTGCACACCTGAGCCGATGTTAATAGATCTTCTTCCCTGCTTCTTTAAACCATTACTCATTACTGGGAACGCTGAGAAGATGCCACTTAGCCAAAGCCACCCTGATGTGTGATGCATGGCAAGGCGATGATGTTATTGTGGCAGGAGTGTAGTTTGATGAAAGGATAAATGGATCCTCTGGGCTAATGGAGGGAGGCGGCCCAAACTGCAGCCTACTGAGTGGAGCCAGCTGTAACCGAGCTGGGAGGAACCTCTCTGGCCCAGCGGCAGAGCTGTTTTTCATGTTCTGAATGTCGCTGTGCTTATTTCTGCCGGCGAGAGTGGGAATGATTTGGATGTCACCTGCTAGGGTTATGTGTCTGAAACACAAGGTCCATCCACCTGAATTCATCATTGTCATTCAGCTCACAGCCTCTGTGCTTGCCCCTCCCCTCCGCAGAGAAGCTGCCAGCTGTGCAGATGTTAGACATGACAACCCAGGTTGAGCTGACAAACAGCTGCTGTTCACAAAATCTCTGCATATATTTACTGACCATTAAGGAGACACTTTGTATTTGGATAATAAATTGACTTACTGCAGCGAGGAAGCACATGTTTTCAATATTAACTGCAACCTTTTCAATAATAACTAATATTGTTTTCATTTCATTCAGCTAAATTCCTTTAAACACCTTTTTATATTTCTTTTGGCATCAGGCAGGATGTGACTAGACTACAGTACAAAGTTATTTTTCCACCACTTTAATCTGCTATTATTATGCTTTTATGAGCAATTCTCAGCATTATTGTTAGAGTTGGTCCAGTCATTATTTCTGATTGACTGCTTCTGGAATATTATTCATTTTTGATGCAGTTCCTTGGTGAATTTTCAGAAAAGCCTCTGGTTGGATTAATATAATTTCTTCTTCTGAATAGAATTTCAGATTTGCACTTGAATTGCAGCAGCTTATTTTACTGAATAACCTTGTGAGTGGTTTATGTTAACAATTTGGATTATCTTCAGGCAATGCAAGGACAAAGTGCATTATCTATTAATAACAATTTAAAAGAGACATCTGTAAAACTGTTAACAAGACACCCTAAACTGCCAAGAAGGTCAACTATGAATCTTGCTATTATGAATTTTGAATCTTACATCATCACAATGTAAAGTTTATGCGCCGAGCGGAAACTCGCCAGGCTCGAGAGCCAGGAGGAGAAAATTAGCCACATACCTGGGAAGTAGGCCCTTCAATGCAAGTACACTAATTCTCATTGAACTAAATAGGCACCATCTTGGGGTCCAGTATCCAGTTCGTATGCCTCCAGAATTCTTTCAGTTAATTTTTTTTGTTTAAATAATAATAAACAACTTTATTTACAGTTCACAGAAACATTTAATACATTTAAGTAATTATGTGATTTAAAGGTTTTTTAGACACCAAATCCCATAAATTCCACAGAAATCAGAAGATGAGGTGGTAGATAATGAGAAGCTAGCTAACTTTGGGAGCGTACCTATGTTCCCCGTTTTGTATGTGACCGGGGAACATCGGACCCTTGTTTTAATAAAAAGGTCCGGTGTTCCCCGCTTTTCCTAAAAAAGGTTCTATGATCCCTTTTTTGTATGGATCCTTTGGTAAGAAAAGGGTCTGATGTTCCCCGCTGTTCACAGAAAGGGTCATTTGTTCCCCGGTCTGTTATTTTTTACGCAATCAGTGCTGAATTTCCCGACAAATAGGCCTATCTAGACTCTAACACTAACCCCTAACCGAAACCTCTGACCCTAACAAAATGCTGAATTAAATAAGCAAACGCATAGGCTTATGCGACCGGGGAACATAGGGATGACCCCGCTACCTTTTAGCTGTAGTTTTTTCCTCCATTGTGATATTCAACTACTGTAATTATGTGAAATAACTTACTGAATTACCTAGGTCAGTTCAGCAAAATCTATAGCCTATTTCACAGTTACAGATAAAAGCATTAGTTTTAGCAAAGGGAAACTGTGGTTATCTCATCTTCTAGCCTTAGCTTTTTATAGCACTGTTGATTTAGCTGTCTACTTGACTTCCTCTCTGCAGCAGGGAGAGCAATTACAATAATTATTAATAATTATACCTAATCAATGCAATATCTACAATGTCAGAGAGCATTTACTACAGTTTAGCTCGACTTTGTAGTTTTGTCTTCTAAATATAAAAAGACACATTTCTAATACATTAAATACAGTAAACCCATGCTAGAAAGTCAGACTTAAACTCAGTTCCAACTACATTTTTTTATCATGTTTGCTTTCTTTTTTAATGGCAAATTGTGACCTTGTAATTCTGAGTAAATGTTCGATCTATGGCTGCTCAGTGTTGAGCTTCATATCCTGAACTCCCCTATGCATGTTGTCTATCGTTGCTGCGGCAGACAACATGCATGTGTGCGTGTGCGTGGAAGGCCATCATTTTAAGATAACAACACATTATCTGAAGACACTGAATCTTCTTTCCACACATCCACACCTGCATTTCCATAAATCAGCATCGTTGTTGTGCTAGTAAGTGGGGCATTGGAAAGTTGAGAGTCCTTGAGGCCAGTGTTTTTTTGAGCTGTCAAGGAGAAACCGCTCTTCATGTTAAATTATTTTTTTCTCTCGTTTTTAATGAAACAGAAAGGAGTGGAGACAGTTCTCATTTCATGCATCAGACTTTTAAAATACTTGAAGTCACTAAAGCGTACACACACTTACACTCTGGGTCTTGCTTATAGGAAGTGGGCACTGAGCAGATGCTTCCACAAGAGGCATACAAGCATTCTGCCATCAAAGACACGCAAGCCTGGAACAAAAATTTGTTTTTTTAGAAACTGTATTTCATGACATACCCCTTTATGTAATGAGTGCATTTATTACAGGTCTCCTAAAACTGCTTCATCAAATGTAATGAGAAACAATATTTCAGTTCTTGCAACAGTTGGTCTTTTGATTTCCACAGTAACCAATACTCACATATCTTGAGATACACACTGAGAGGCTAAGCTACATTACAGTCATAGAAGGAAGGCTGCCTTTGAAATTAATGAAATATTCTCCATTACAACAAAGTGCTGGCAGTGTGCTATGTTGGCAACGACTCACACTGACATGGCATTGGCATTACCTTCCTGAAAGAAGCAGCCAAGCACAAGCCTCAATAGCTGATGGGTGCATTCATCTTATTATAGCGCATTAAAATAAGTAGAGATAAAGTTGCTGTTAGTGTTATGATGATCCAAACAAAACTAAAATGAACAGTTAGGCTTATAGGCCTTGATGTCCAGTTTACAAAAGATGATACATTTCTCAACATGGCACACTCCAGAAAAGTAGACCATTTATAACCTACTGCTATACTATATATGTCTGGGTGTAATTTGTGAAGATGTGGAACATGTTCCCTGCTTTAGATGAAATACATAGTTTGTGTTTATGTAAAAATGTTGGTACATTTACTGCAGTAGCCTTCTTTAGGTACCTTACAGGGACATTTCCATTTTCTTCCATTTATACTTCTACCTTCAGAGGGTAATATTGCACATTTTACCCGACTACAGTTACTTTAGAGCTAAACTGGTTACTATACAGATGACAAATCATACAATCAACATGTAAAGCATGCCTTTTTTCACATTAAAGTACTCAACATTAGTGTATCATTAACATTAGCAACTATGAGCGATTAAAGAACAAAGTATTAGTTAATTTATTCTTAAATACTTTTATTTTTTACAATTCATAATTTGATAGAAGATCCACTGTGGCTATACCACTGCTGTTTTAGCTTGTTTTGGGTTTTATTTTAAATCACCAAGGCACTTCAACAAAAACCTTTATTTTGTGAAAAAAGCAGTGAGCAAAATTAGAGATCACTTTGAGATACCTCTCAGTGATTGGTGTTAATCTGACACTTGGTGACAATTTACTTAATTGTTGGACACACTCTATTTATCTGGCAGCTCTCCTGGTTACTTTGCAAGATGGCAAGCTGCTCTAAGGTGACTGAAACCCCTGCGACAGTAGTTAATCCAGATGGAGGCCAAAGGGATGTACCTCTTAGCCATCAGAGAGAGGTTGTGCCTTCCAAGTTTGTGATTTCAGGAATATTGAAACTTTACAAGGACACAGATTCATTCAAGTCCCTTAAAAAGTCTACCTTCACTGCAATTGTCTCCCAATCAGCTGCAATTTTTATACAAGACAATGTCCCCTGTCACACTGCAAAACATTTTAATCAGTTCCTTCAAGATAAGAACATTGAAACAATGAAATGCCCAGAGTCCAGATCTAAACCCCATAGAGAACCTCTGGAAAATCCTTCGCAACAAAGTGATCTCTAAGAAACCCACTACAGTTACCGAACTGTGGAAGAGACTGCAAGAAGAATGGACCAAGATCAAACCAGGGCAGTGTGAGAAACTAGTGATGTCCTGTGGCTACAGATGTGCTGAAGTCATTCAAAGCAAGGGCCTCTACACTTACTATTCATTTTTTTATCCTATAGCCTGAAGAAAACATTGTTGAAATCTTCGCTTCTGACACAGTGGTTACTGTCTCTAATTTTGCTCACTCTAATTCTTCTTTTTGCTTATTTAAAAAACATGCTATTACAGCAGTGGTATAGCCACAGCGGATATTCTATACAATTATGAACACTAAAATATAACAATATTTCATAATAAATCAAGCATTTACAATTGGTTCTCTAATATTGATACCCAGTGTATGTATGTATGTATCTATGTAAGTATGTATATAGTGTGTATATATATATATATTTATACAATATATATACATGTGTGTGTGTGTGTGTGTGTGTGTGTGTGAGTGTATGTATATACTATATATACAGTACATACTATATATACATACCAATCACGGCTGCTGGTCTTTCAAGAAGGGGAAGCTCATTTTTCCGGCCTACATCATAAATGTGTTTATTTATAAGTAAATTCTACCCTTCGTTCCTTTTCAAGAAAATTATCTGTGACCTTGTCGTACCAACTAGGCGTCTTTTCCAGGGACTTGACCAGGGTCCTCTCAATCGCCAGCAGAGCTAGGCTGCTTAAACGGCCTTGGCCAAGCTGGTGCAGCTGTGCCAGGCTACTGTGAAGTGAGACCGCCTGTGAGTGTGAGTTTGAGTGACTGTTACGGGGGGAGAAGCTCCGCAGCTGCCGCTGCTCGTTGGGGAAAGACACCTCAGAGTGACAGAACAGTCTCCAAACACAACGCTAGTCGTTTTTTTAACAAAGACAAAGTCGTTCGGTAAAGTCTCCGGATCAGTTCAAAACAACAGAATGAAAAACTTGGAAAATGCTCCGGCTCGCTCATTTAGCTGTTAATCAAAAAATGATTCTGCCTCAGACAGCTCATCCAATCATCATGCAGAAGCCGACCGTCCGGGCCCACCCAATGTCTCATAGACCCCCAGAGACGCTGAGTGTCCAATGGGCGGGACAAAGCCCAGCATTTATCCAATGACCGTCTAATTTCGCTACAGTGGAAAAACCCGCTCTACGCTTCCCCATTGAAGTCAGTAGAAGCTGAGCGACCAACTGTGTAAAGCGCTGTGGAGCTGTGGGGATGAATAAGAAGGAAGTTACACCGGTTACCTGTGATAAGTAGCAAATTCTGAACAAAAGATGAAGGCTTTCTAGCGCGTATCTGGTCAATGACATGTACACACAGTAGTCCATATTTGTCTACTTGCTGAGCTTGCAGTCTTAGAGCAATTACCACTGATAACAAGTTTATTTTGATAAGTCAACAAGTTAGATGACTTGCCATGCCATTTTGTACAGACATCCCCATCCCCCTAGGATGAATTGAAATAAATTTGATAATCCCTGCACGTTTCATCTAGGGCCATTTGCTCAATACTTTTGTTTTATGACCCATGGTATTCCAATCAGGTTCATCTGTACTTACTTTAGTGCTAATTACTAAATGTTGGCATGCTAACGCTGAACTAAGATTGTTACATTGGTAAGAACGAATCCAGCTAAACATATTATTAGCTAAACAGCATATTAGCGTTGCAACTGCGAATCAAAGCATTTCTGTGCTTAGGAACGGACTCATAGAGCTGCTAGCATGGCTTTAGACTCTTATGGGCTTTTCAGACCAAATTGGGTTTAAGCTAAGCTCACTGCTGGTTTCGGCGCACATATACTACTTTGGGCACATGCAGCGACAGCGCACACTATTGCATCGGGCAAAGCACAGATGTGGAAATAATGGGTTTCCGAGTGCAGTTGTGCTGTTGCTGTGTTTGGTCTGAATATCCAACTAGCCATGGTACCTGCAAGATTTTCAGTGTGTTACCTTTGCTTAGGTAAATAAACGGAATACTTTTTCCACTAACCATTTAATGTTCAACAGCTATGGCAACTCTGAATCTACTTCAAGACTACTCCCAAAACCCCTCAGGGCAAAGGTGAACAAAATTAGATTTTTCCAGAACATTTATCTTGTAGAAGTGTATTAGGAGTTCAGTAAGTCTGCAGTTAAAACTGTGATTTCTACAATAGTTCACCGTTTAGCTTCGGACAGCGGCACAGGATCCCCCTGCACCACATCTAGGTGATAGAGCTTTGATTGCTCAACCCTTCAGTGCTTTTAAGAGTTATGTCCATTTTCTTGCAGCTCCCATGGCTGTTGTCTAGGTTATTGGTGGGGAGAAACAACGGCTAGGCCTGTGGCTAAGTTGAAATGCTTTAATTAACTGAAACAATGCTCAATACAGTCCTCTGGACTGTGGAATTACAAATGGGCACAGTAGAAGCCAAATGTTGAACTCTAGTCTGGCTGCCAGCCCCAGGCATTAGTGGATTTGGATTCAGGTCCGCTTCGTGTGAATGACTTGATCACTCTGAAACCTCTGGATTATGACTAAAAAGCACTCCTTCACAGATTTAAGGCATCTTGCTTTGGGGGAAGGTGCCAAAGATGCATGGACCTCTTTGATGTCTTCCCTTTGACTACCTACATGACTTCATTTTCTAAAAGGAAATTATTTGAGGCTCATGTTGTTTAAAACTAGTAACCAAAATTACCTGTTTAGAGTCTTGAGGTTCATTATGACCTCTGCCCAAACACATGAGAAAGTACTTTTCAATTAAGCATGTCGACATGTTACCACACAAATATGGAACTTATTTACTATAATCATGTTGTGTTGACATGCTCACTTGCTGGAAAAGCACACTGAGGAACAATGTCAGAAGAGAGGCAGAAAATAATTACTGCAGTTGTCTGAAGAAAAATACTCTAGGGTCTCTTTATTGGTGTTTTAATCAACTCTAACATTTTATCGATTTCAGCAAGAGGCATTTCATAAAGCAGCAGGCCAGAACAGGTTGGCAGTGTGTACCTACAGCTGAACAAGCAGCAAACTTCTCTCCATGGCAACTGAAGCCCCGGTTCAGAAAACTTCACCGCATCCCACTACTGCTTCTCTCCCTGCTTTTTCTCTAATCGAACAAAAATGTTTTTGCATTGCATTTGTATGAGGCTCTGCATATTTCAGCTCCATAATTAACAAACGCAATCAGAATCATTGCTAAAATGTTCAAGTCTACCTGTGGCAATGCTGTCAGCCCAGTGGCAGTCCTGTCTCTACTTGTCTCATTATATTGATGACAATTTGCATTACATTACTCAGTCTTTATTAACATCTCCATCCCTATCTGGAGAAATAATCAGAATCATGGCCTAGAGGCTTTGTTCTCCAGTGCCTTGGAACGTTGAATCATCTCTCTCCCTTACAATCAGCAGCACAGACAGATGACTGTGCACAATATTGTCTTGTATTACTTACACGGACAAACGCAAACCTCAAATGATATTGCAGGGATATATTCCAGTTACTAATGCCTTAATCATAATGGTGGTTACCTTGCTTAATGGCTCAGTGAGCTTGGATGTAAAGTGCCTTTCAGGCTGACTGATAACCCTTTACAGTTCATCTCCTTTTTCATTCATCTTACTATACTTTGCTCTCAGCTCATGCAGAAATGGCACAAAAATGCAATATTAGAGATTAGAATCAGCCAAACAATGACTAATTTGTCACACTTTGTGTTTGTTATGAAAATGATAGCAGGATTAAGCTTTTAATAAAAGTAATCATTCCTCATCATTCAAAGCTGTTGCTGGAATAAAAGTTACATATATTATGGACTGTTATCATGTAATGTTATGAGTCACCATAAGGCCTTTGTGTACAGAAGTTTCTTGGGATGAAGATCAAGTCATCTATTCTCAAATAGTGATTGATTTAGGTAGACTGAGGTCAAAATTATACTCTGTCCAATACTTTGGTTGATGACAAGTTACAAACTCACAGATCCATTGTGTCTCGGCTGTATTTTGCGTTTAGTGCTACTAGCCAAATCTTAGAATGCAAATGCAACTAAAATGATTAACATATAACTGACACAATTGCGTACAAGGTCAGTGGAAAGACATGAAATGTGAATTTGCCTGGGGTAACTGTGGAAAAAAAGCATCCACAAGAGTTGAAAATGTCATCTTGAACAAAATATTTGTGTTAAATCTGCGGGTTTATTTATCTTCTCCAGTACAACCATAATACAGACTGCTATGCCGTTTATCAACCACAGCTGCTATCATAGTTTTGACAAACGGTTGGACTCATTAAAACAGCTGAGGGTTATTGCTCAAGGGTGCTTTGATAGTAGTTCCAGTGTCATGTTATTTAACCTGGTTAGATATAGAGGAGGAATAAACAGGTTTAAAAGCAGATAAGAGGAATTTTGCTTTGAGATTAATACGGCACATGCAAACATATGCCACAACCAGGGGATTTTTCTGAGATTAAAGAGTCAGCTATTTTTATCCCTCTTCCCCATGAGCCAGCCTTACCTATGCTTAATGCACATTTGGGGCAAATAATATTCTCGGTTATAATGCGGTAGCTGTTTGAAGTTTCTCCTTGGCAGCTTTGATTAAATTAATTCCATATGTTACCTCAAACACAGTTTATAGATCTCACTCCTCTCACGCTTTGTATTTCCAGTGATTGAACTGCCTGAGGAGGGTGATTTTAAGCACATTCACTCTAACTCCTTTATCAATAATGCTATCCAAGCACTGTTTCACTGAAGCACATTATCAGTGACTTGTATTTATTTATTTATTTTTGTCACATGGTGGATTGATGACTTCTGATAGAACAGGACTATAGAAGATACATATCACTACTAAGAGTATGTTGTTCATACTGATACATACCAAATACATGAGCTCACTAGAGTGGAAGCACACTTAAAGAGGACAACCAGCAACTGAAGGTTTACCAGCGATGACAGGCTATTGTTTTCCACCTGTGCACTAGTCCCCAAAGACTTCTCCAGAGGCACTGCACTGTGGCTGACGCTGCACTCTGTTGCTTTGAGTGTTGAGATGACAGTTCATGTGCTGAATGTGTAGGGAGGGATATGAGTAAAGACAAAGTATTCTATTTTTAATTATGTTCCACATTTTGGCATTAATAAATCATTACCTCATTGATTTTAAGACATTTGGGTAATGACTGTAAACAAATGCGACAATCACAGTCTTCTGTCAGCTTCTTCACTACATGTAACATGAAGTGTCCCAAAATCATCTGGCTTATTGTTATTTTTTTTAAACATAAAGACAAGTGAACATCTGATCCTCTTCTGTAAGGCAAAATATGTTTCAAAGCCTTGGGAGGTCGTCTCGTCATATTGATGATTACATTGCAGCTAGTTATTTCATACATTATTAATATAACAATTCAGACAAGTGCATCTTTTTTAAATTAGTTTTGGGGCATTGTATGTTTTTGATAGCAGATAGTAGAGTGATGACTGGAACAAGAAGTTCTTTGTTCCTAGTCTCTAATTCAATACACTGCAGTACTTTCGAAATGAGATCAACATATTCCCATACCTAAAAGTAACTGTCGCAGTTTTAAACACATGGTTAACGTTTTGAAATGGTCACGATTTGGTTACCTTGCATGGTTAAGGAAATGATTGTGGTTTGGGTTAAAATAAGTATGTTTGCTATTAATGTAACATAACGTATGGGGTTGTCTTTTAGGAGAGGGCCGTCTCAAAAGAAAGTAAGGGGAGATACAGAATGGGAAGAACATGCACCAAAAG
Source organism: Echiichthys vipera (assembly GCF_963691815.1). Classification (NCBI taxonomy): domain Eukaryota; kingdom Metazoa; phylum Chordata; class Actinopteri; order Perciformes; family Trachinidae; genus Echiichthys; species Echiichthys vipera. Next base: position 11,579,236 of record NC_139826.1, read on the forward strand.
GTCCCTACAGTAGCTGGACCTGTACCTGAACGGGCAATGTTACAATTCATGGTTTAACATCTAGGTCACAAGGGCACCCAGTAAGGGAAACTTTAAGGGTGCTAGGTAGTGTATAAATGCAGTGTGAAGCTGAGGAGTTGAATGTTTTATAGTACTCAGTACTCATAGGTACAAGTCTCCTATTGAATTACATTCATGTGGGAGGATTCTACATTACAGTATTTATGTCCAATGCCAGTGATCAATGCAAATTTAGGGAGTAGTGGGACTTTCTTATAGCTCAGTAACAAGTAAACCTGTGAAAACCACTGTGGTGTGTGGGCATAGAAACCAGAAATGTTATTTAGTTTCCTCTCTTTTTACAGCTAGTGTTCATTTTTATATAAATGACTATTACATGAATTTATGTCTAACCTTAGCCTTACCTTTTACCATAGTTTAGGGAGAGGCACTTGCGTCAATTAATTTCCAATTTATTTTACAATGCTAACAAAGTCCAACTTTCTACAGTGAGATTTTTTTGAAAATACTCTTTTAAAGGAGTCCTCAAAGAATCTGAGCAGCAAGAGCAAGACCCCCATTGCATGAAATTCAAAAGACACATTTTACATCAGATCTTAATCAATCTTGTAACCAATAATAAAATGCAAGAAGGAGGATGTTGATGTTGAGGTAAAGTAGAGCTGTCATGGTGTTTTAAATGAATTAGATGGTCTTTTATGATATGTAAATTTAAATGTGAATTGTTCTAGTGAGATTAGAGTCAAAGGAGGCAGCCCCCAGATAATATCTCCAAGCAGCTGAGAGGGTGAACTATAGCCGTTTTCCAAAATGAACTTTGGACAATATACGACTAATAAGGTCTGGACATTGTCTAAAGTTTCCCTTTCACATTAACAGCATGCAGTAGGAGATTGTCCGTGTCAGTATAATCTCACCTAATGAAAATACTCAGAAAATACATTTGGTTCGGCAAGAGGTGGTGCTTTGGTACTGCGTGCATGGACAGGACATGTAGCCAGTTTGTAATTTGGTTATAAAAAAGCCTTTTACTGTTTCTGGTCATCAATATGTGCTCTGAGTTATTTCTCCAGACATTTTCGTTACCGTCTTACCGTAAATCGCTCTTCTATTTCACCATCAGATGTTTGTCATCTTCTAGTTTCACTCGAACCGCGTGACGGAAACATCATCAACACGCCCAATTGCTAACTCTGAATTCTCACACTTTTGGCTCAATCGGACATTACACAGACTTTGTCCAGTCCAACTGATTATTTTTTTACATTCTTGCATAAAATACTACTCTGCCATGTAGTATCTATAATGTAAGGTCATTAAAAGAGGCATTGTAGGTATGTTTAAATATACATATTAACATATACATGCATATACATTTTGTACTTCACTATGTGAATTCAGGGAGGACACACGCAGTAGGTTTCAGCTGTAGAGGTGCTTTGGCGAGTGAACCATTAGATCCATAGTTGCAATGGGTGTGATGAAAAGCATGAAATAAGTTCTGAGTATTGTCAAGCACACACATACAGAAGGCTGACGAGGTGTGTGGGTAGACTCATGCAGCTCTTATTAGTAGCTTATACTTATACTATTTTTTACTGCAAAGTATTTATGTGACCTTCAAGTTTTAAGGCTCTAAGGGTTGTAGTAGGTATTTTGGGAAAACCTTTGGTGACAAGAAAAATTATGGCTTTTTTTTTGGCCCTGGATCAACTTAATAGATACAGAAACTGCAGAATAATACATGGGGTCTTTGAAACTGAACGCTGACGTTCAATCTTCTTGGAGAGAGTGTTTCCAGGTAACAGCAAACTTGAATGTGAACTTGGCTGCAAGCTGAATCCCTGTTATGTTGCATCAGTCAATGATAAAGAGAACCAGATTGAATGTGTATTTTCATAAAATAGGATAGGGATTATATGTATTTTATGTAATACTATAAATGCCCTTTTAAGACATCTAAAACACAGTGTTTAGCAGAATTGAACACACAGTACTGCCAGTTCCCTGTATGAGACAGTAGATGGCCTAGATCAAAGCACTCCCACCTTTATATTATTAATGCAACAATATTTCATTAACTGCAAATTATGCTGTATAAGGATTAAGGTTGCTCCTTTAAAATGTCAGCTTTTTAAGATTGACACCTATGATATTTTAAAAGTTAGAAATCATATTTTAAAAGGTGTGTTTTTGCAGTTTACATTTGTCAACGTTACTTAACATAAAGACATTTCAGGTGGAAAAAAGGATGTTAAAATGAACAGAGAAAATGAAGCAATTACTTTATGTTGCTGCAGTACATATTAGCAGCTTCTCCTCAGTTGGACACTTAACGACTAGATTTCCCGACGTCCGTCCTGCTGATCCGTTGCGACACCTCGCTCAGTGGCTGTCTGGTTCTCTTCTGCGTGGTCCTGAATGTCAATCTGCAGAGCTCCCCCACACACAGACAGTAGCTACCAGTGATGCTGCACTAATTAGCCAACCCTCTCGAGTAGCCAAACCCTCCCAATGGCATCTGTGCCAAACAGAATTATTGAAGAAGCAGAGAGGAGGAGTCACACCTCCTCTGCAGAGGAGCAAACACCCAGGTTCAGTTTAGCATTCACTTCGTAGCCCTCTGGCTGGGGAGCTGATGCTGTCATCAATATTAACACCTAGATACATCCGTCGCCGTAACGCATATTTTTTACCCCAACCTAATGAAAATTTCATGTGAATCACATAATTATAATTCCTTATTCAAATGAGCACTGTCTGGAAGTGATTTGTGGTGGCTCAGTGACTGAAAAGCAGTCGGATGCTCATGCTGTGTCCGTGTTACAGCTCAGTCAAAGCAGTGGAGGTCTCTGTGTACGTGTGTGTTTGTTCGGGTGGGCAGTACGTCCTTCCAGGCCTGGAAACAGAGCTGCCTAGCTTCTAAATAGATTCATTTTCTACACCGCTAATTTTTAAATTTAATAATCATTGTTCTCCCTCTACACAGCACTTGGCCTTCCTCACCTCCTGTCTTTTGGCATTCCATCGGCTTTGATGGCTTATTTGCTGATTTGTTTATATATTTATTAATTCATTTACCCCTCCCAATCCAATTTTAGCTGACATTTCTTGTCGAGATGCGAAGGACGACCTTTGAAAACAGAACACTTCCTTCCAGAGATGTGAAGGAAGTCTCACTCTGCTCAGAAAGCACTCCTCCAGTCCTCTCATCTCTTCTTATCTGTAGGCAATGACAAAACCTGCATTTACGTATGTCACTTAATTTAAAGGCTTAGGTGTATTAACACTTTCATGACTGACAGAGTGAAGGGAACAGTATGAAATCTGCGTATTTGATTTCTTGAAGTCAGATGAGAAGATTCAAACTTCTCTAATATCTGTCCACTAAATACACAGCTACAGCCCGACTACAGCCCGGCTACAGCCCGGCTACAGCCCGGCTACAGCCCGGCTACAGCCCGGCTACAGCCCGGCTACAGCGGCTAGCCTAGCGTAGCAAAAGGCTGGAAATGTAAAAAAAAACTATTGTTTTAAATGCTTCCCTGATGGTGGCATTACCTACATGAACATTATTTAATTTAATATTCTTTGTTCTTTTCTAGCGACTCTAGCTAACTTTAGCTGGCTAGCAAACCATGACCAGAATCAATTAATGATGCAGACTTCCATAATTTTCTTAAGGCTACAGATTAAATAATGTCATACATGTAAAGTTCTACTTTAGCAAAGCTCATATGCTGCGATACACAAATGGATTGATCCACATTCATAGAATGGCAAAATAATCACATTTAAATTAACTAACATTTACGTGTACAGTTCAACTACCCTATCCTGAAGGTGGCTCTGTTCAGGTTTCCAGAGAGACTCACGCAAAATATGGAATTAATACATTTTGGATTCACTCACCAAACATTGTCCAATTTGAATGTGTTTTATAATAAGATATAAAATCAACAACATCATATTCAGACGATGGTCTGATGTGTCTATTTAAAGGTGTCATGTCTGTTTGGAGGTCCAGGGTCGAATATATGTATATCTGGAGATTTTGGAGATCTATTTAAGGTCTGTCATTTGATATAAGTCTATTTGGAGATCTGTCTAAATACGTGTCTATTTTAGGGTGTGCAATTTGACAAAAGTGTTGAGCAGCCTGCTCTACATCACCTAATGAGCTGGAGTTTGCTCGCCCACATTTCCTTTCTCTCACTCTCTCTGTAATGTATTCTTACAGTGTATAATACAGTCCCTTTGGGACCACAGGTTTTCTTGAGGAGGTGAAATTTCATGCAGCATCTTCACATATTTTCACACATATCCCTTGTATTCAGAGCAGCAGTGCATTTTCACGAGCGCACATTTCAAGGTAACAATATTTAACCAGTGTGCTAGTGACTTCATGCAAGTGTGTTTCTCCAGGTGTGTGTGTATATGTGTGTGTGTGTTGTTTATATGTGCATATGTGATATCACAGGAAATAAAAAAAAGGCCTGCAACACCCTTAAGCTCCCTGTTGCCATGGCAACACTTCTGGTTACAGGTGTATCTAATAGGTCTTCCATACTAATTTTACCCGCCGTAGATTACGTATGTAAAGTATGTACTTAAATGGAAGTTCTTACTATAAAACATTTACTGCTGGTCACTTACTGTATATTCTGCTATATATTGATACATATTGGATTTTTCGTATATTTATTAATTTCATATAGTTTATTACATTGATGTGTTATTGTATTTTAACTATGCACACCCTTAACAATTCTAATTAATTGATTTTTTGAACACATTCATAGCATGTTTGTAAACATCTGATTAAGCCATTATGTTTAAAATGCTATATTGTGATATGCATTCTGTTTTTCATTTTTATTTGAATACGTCAGTGTCTCTTTTCTCACACTATATGTTACATCCTGCATGTGTCACTTCAATTACAGTGGCTGAATAGACGTGTCTTTGCTGCCCTTATAGACACTGTGAGGTGTGATATCAGGTGTTGAGTTCAAAGTTACAATAATGTTCAAGGCATTGGAGTCATTAACCAAGTGTTCATCCACATCAAAGAAAACACATAATCAGACACAACACGACTCTTTCATTTTTCTCTCACAATGTATGGATTGATAATTGGATTTGATGGTGTACTTCATGTCAAACTGCTGTGTTAATGCTTTCAGGGGGATGTTGTATTTCTTAATAATTGTACAAGCACTTGCCTGATGTTCATATTTAAACTGATTCAAGGTTCTGGCCAATTCACTTGTAAGTCTCTGGCTATTTGCTATTGAATTTACTGGCTTCCTGAGCCAGAGGGGTTCCTTAAGTCAATTGAATTATTTGACTTGAAAACGGTCAACTTTCTTTTATTGAGTTAGCTGAGCCCTGAAGCTCCACTCAGCCAGCCTGTTTCCTTTCTTTTTCAATATTACTTTGCCTTTTCTGTTATTAATGCAGGTCTGTATATCCCATTCGTCACTTGCTTATTTTTATTTTACTATATTCTGTTTTAGTTTATTGAATGTTTTTCATTCATGGGATTTTGTTTAATTTATTGTACTTATGCACCACAGTAGAGCAAATATAAGTACATGATGATGTGAAGTTGTGACAAGACACTGAAAAATGCATTGCATTTAACTTTATGGGAGCAAAAATGTGGAAATGGCCCACAGAAAGATGTGCTAATTGGGTTCCTGAGTCCAAATGACATCAAAACAAAAAAAGTGAGGAAATGGTACAAAACAGAACAGACATTACATCAAGCATCAGACAAAATCATTAATATACGATAAATCCATTTAACTTTTGCTTTGTTTTTCCTTCCTTTGCAGAAACTTGTCAAAGAACCCTCTCAGCACTCTGTCATGGCAGCTCTTCCAGCACCTCCAAGTCTCAGAGCTGTAAGTCTTCTTCCCCCGTCTGATCTCTCTCGTTGGCTTTTGTTTGTATTTTATTAGAGCAATTTATCATCGCTCCCTGCACTCTATCTGCCTCAGTGCAAATTGTCCTCACTGCATGCCATTATAATTCCTGTCTTTGTTGTACAAAACCTCTAATTTGTCTGAGCACATGTAAAAGTCTGAGCCTATAGACGGTATAGTGGCACTCTGATCTCATAAGTCATTTGTTGACTTAATTAAAGCATACAAAGGAAATGTAATGGTTTGGTAGGAGGAGGGACTCTAACCCCATTTTCTTGTTTGTTATGAATATTTTAGCGATCATTGTGTTTATGAAATGAGTTTGCTCTTTCACCACCAGGGAGAACATTGCGATGTCGACTCGCTTTGTAATTTACACATCATTACGTCTGTCAGCCCTGTCCATCATTTGAACCTTTCCTGTGCTCAGAACACAGCCACTGCCTTCTGCTCATAGCATATAAAGCTGAGGTATAGTAGGATGTAATACAAGACTATTTCAAGCAGGCCTCCTTATTGTGCTATTTTCAGAGGTAGAAGCAGGGCAGGTCCTCGGAGAACATGGCACAAGGCTGATCTGGGGTAGTCCTGTTGCTGTAAACTGCAGGCAGCAGGGCAGAGGGAAAGCCCTGCTTACATTGACAGTATAGTTTTGCATTTTAGGCCTTTAGCTTGCACTGTCTCTTCGAGGAAAACATATCCTCGCACACACAGGACCCACCAAAATTAATGAACTCTCATTCTCATCCATCCTGTGTAGGAAGCAATTCACAGTGGACCTCATACTAGTGCGACACAAGTGTCATCTCACTGTGGGCCCTCATCAGAGGCAGATGGGTCTCTGAATCCCTCATTGTGCCTGTTATTGGGTTGTGAATTTCATTCTTCGCTGGATTGTAGAAGTTCTGCACTTATATTGTCTTACCAGCTGTCCAATTCTGCTTTTGTACAAGCGAGTTGGGCCTTTAACTTCTATCTTTGCTGTTGTGGTATCTTAGCTTTGAATACCATGCTTCTGTATGTACATTATTTTATGTAATATATAACAAGTGATGGCAAAAGTGTTCATGTCTTTAACTTCTTAAAATCATGCATCGATATCAATCAGTAAAAACACTCCATTACAAGCAAAATGTAGTTCACATTTAAATCACAATCCGATGTTGAGTTGTTTTTTTTACTAATGATAATTTAATGCCCATAAGGCCCTGACAAAGCACATTATTTCTATTCATAAATAATGACTAAATATGTTTTCTTATTATTCGAGGATTTATTTGAGGTGTAAGCAGCGTATTGATGTTGTAGCTGGTTAACAGTGGTTGTAGGTTGCAGCAAGGGAGAAATCACTTAAGCATCAGCATGTGGCAAGAAAGACACAGTAACTTTGGTCTTCAAGAGTAACAAATAAACTATACACACACTGCACTGCTGCATTCAAAGCTTTAATGATACTGCTAACTCCATACCCACCAACTCACAGACGCTTTCTCCCTCTCAATTCTTTCCACAAACGCTTACGAGATGCATTGAGTTGAAGATCGCTTGTAGTTTACAAAACATATTTTAAAAATAAAACATTTATGTTGTGTGTATGTGGCTGTCTAGGCTACTATGTGTGTGAAGGAATATGAAGGTAGTTCATAAGTTTAGGCAGGGTGCAAAAACACTTACATATATGTATAATGGCAGTGATGAATAGTTTAACTGTAATGGTGTATCATTGTGTCAGTTGTGCCAGTTGTTTTTTCACCATTATATATTATTATATATTATTAGATGCAGCTTTAATACTTTTACACAAGAAAAACAAGATCCGGGCCATTTTGAGTATTAAAGTTCAGTGAAATTACCTTACATTCTTAGACACACCAAGTCACATGCAACACATTAAAATACCTAGCGCAGATTCTTCCTTAACCGAGTCTCTATCACAGCTCACAGAGCAGGATTTGCTCTGATGTGCAATCCTATTTCTTCTTAAGCAACCATTTTAGATGCGTACAAATGGTGTCTTTGTTGTTCGACATGGAAAGTAGGGCCAGGGTGATGTGTGTGTTTCTCAGTGAATACTAATGAGGAGCGAGGGTGTATGTCTATTCCATTTGGTATGTTTGGTTAAGAGGTGTCAGTTGGAGTGGCATGGCGGCACAGACGTGAGCCGAGGCGTTGTGCAAGAAGGAAGCCGTGTGGAATCAGGCCTCGCTAATAGGAAATGAGTCACTCTATCATGGGCAGAGTCTGCAATGTGGCCCTGACATCATTACTCTCTTCATTGTGTCTATGTGCTCACCCAAACCATATACGCTTGGTAAGTGCCAATCATTCAATCGTGCCAAATGAAGCGTGCTTACCGGTTGGCTATTGCCTTTAATTATTAGAATCACACACAATGCAGTATCAATGATAAGTCCCCACCCATGCTGCTTAACCCAACTGATATTATGTAAATAGAGGGAGATCACACCAGCTGAAATAATTTCCGTTTTATGTGACGAAAGGAGAGCATGGCCCTTTGCCATGATGCTGTCGCTACACCGTGTTATCTCAGTCACTCTAGGCGCTGTTATTGTAATTGTATTTCATGTTTTTAACAATGAAAGCATACCAATTTCAAAGCTGCAACATGGTGACAGTGACCTACAATGAATAGGAAATGTAGAAATAGTTTTTTAAGCCTGGAATTACAGTGTAAGACCTTCAAAAGCATTAGAATAACAATGTGTTTATGGATTAATTCATAGCATGTTTCATTAGATTTATTAATTTTATAGCATTACTATGCTGCTCCACCACTTTTTTGTGAAAAATGAAAATAAAAGAAATTAATATTTGAGGGGAAATGGAGTGCACATGGTGGCACATAGAAATTACAATTAAGGAAAGAAGTTATTTGTACACATCAAAAAGGTAATACAAAAACGTGATAAAAAGACTGATGCCCTACTGAAATCACCATTAAACTACATGTCCTGTAATTTCATCAAATTCCATGTTTGGAATTTTACATTTCATTTCCTACTGCCACTTCACACGCAATCAATCAGGTGTAAAACATGTTTTACTCAATAAAAAGAAGCGTGTAACCATTAAAGAAGAGCTTCATGTTAAAGAGCTACTTTAACATGAAGGCAGGACTTCCTTGTTAACCTCAATGAGCCACCCAGTCTGTGGCCCAGCGCTTACTTCCTCTGTGATCTTTGGTGTAGCGTTCTATAGTTGTTTTCTCAAATGAACTGCAATGTCAGAAGAATCAGTACACATGTTAAAGGTGCTAACAGTTTTGAGGAGTTCAATTCAATTCAATTCAATTTTATTTATAGTGCCAAATCATAACAAAAGTTATCTCAGGACACTTTACAAAATAGGTAAAGACCACACTCTATGACTTTCTTTTCTGATAAACATAGACCCAACAATTCCCCCGTAGAGTACGGTGGCAACGAAAACCTTCCCTATTACAGGCAGCAACGTCAGACAGACCCAGCTCTGTGGAGGACGGCCATCTGTCTTGACCGGTTGGGGAGGAAGAAAAGGAGAGAGAAAGAGAGAAAAGACGGACAGAGAGAGACAAAGACAGACACAAAGACAGAGACAGACACACTTCCAGTAACTATAATAATATCTATAGTAATGTGAATATGACTTATATGTTATGGCAGTTATTACAGCAGAATAGTAGAAACAAGCACAGCTAAGGTGATAGATTATAATAGTAGCAGGAAGCGTCATGCAGGACCACGGCAGCAGGCACCACCACGATCAGCAGAGACCTGCGAGACGACAAAGCACAAACTACTCCTGGGAAGAAGTTGAATTAGTAACATGCATTGATGAGACATGAATGATACAGACAGAGAGGAGAGAAGCTCAGAGTATCTGTAAAAGTAATATCCCCCGGCAGACTAAGCCTATAGCAGCATCATTAAGCAGAACAAAATCAGCTTAAAAATAACAACATTGCTAAGGGCTCGTAAGCCCTAGCTGTAAGCTGTATCAAGTCTAGTGAACTGCAACTGCAAATCAATTGCCTTGTTCCGTAGGTTGGTTGCTCAGATATTTCAAACTCCCTGCAATATCTTAATATCAGTGACAACGACAATACTATCAGTGAAATCTCAATAATCTCAAGTCTTTTGTGGCTCCTGTGAAAAGGCCCTAACATCAAATTGAAGCTTTACAATAGATGTCTGCTATGTGCTGCCTCTGGATGAGACACAGATAATCGGCTCTGCCTCTTTGATTGTGTGCCCTTTAGCCAAAGGACCAGAGCTACTGCAGTGTGGTGCACAGCCCAGCCAATCACAAGCCCGAGAACAGCAGCAGGGGGAATGGGGCAGTTAAATGCTAAAGCATCTGCTGTGGCATGCGGGGTGATATTATTGGAGATTATTTGAAGCAGAGTTAGCACTAGTCACTCATACCAGCATCTTCGAGGAAGCTCATTGTCTGGTCCACAAAAAGAAGAAAATATTTTCCTTCTCTAGCAACTGAAGCGATCTGCCAGAGGCAATGTGCATCCCGAATCCCTTTTATTCTGTTAGCACTTCTTTAATCCCAGCTTTCTGGGAAGCACGGGCCGATGCAAAGCCAAACATTTACACCTCTCAGAGCAAAATGATTCTTTCTTTGAATATGGATGAAACATGAGTAGATTGAACCTGTAATCTTCAGATATGACTGCCAGTGGATTAGGATGATTTAAACATATCATTTCCAATGGCTGCATGGCAGGTAAATTACTGAATTTTAACCTTCATATTATTGGAATCCAATTGCACCTCGGGCAAACTCTTGCTGAAATTGCCTGACATTTACACCTCTTCAAAAACATCAAAGACTGAGGGAGTATTAAAATGTTGATAGTATATAGTAGAGGCTAGTAGAGAGTAGAGATTTACCGGATTGGGTAAAATAAGGTTCCGTAAAATGAAGAAGAAACCTTTTAAACACTTTTCCCTTGTAATATGAATATACCTCAACACCAGGACCATTCTCATCCCTAGGTCAAATACTTATGCTTTGTCGCGGCCCTTGGCATCTACCGACTCACTTAAGCTTTTGTATAAAAGACACCAGGCATTCTATATACTCCCGTGAAAACCAATCTGAAGCAATACTAGACGCTAGGAACAACTGCTCTGGAAGTTAGGGAGGAGGTCGGGGGTGGAAGGATTGGTCAAAAGACCCAAAGACTATCATCCAGAAGATCACTCCAGAAGATCTTTTGTGTAAAACCAAAGGTTTGTGACTTAATTAGGTTGATATCTTATGTATTTAACTTGAGTTACGTAAGAAATACTTATCTTAACCCAAAACATAATCTTTTCTATAACCATATGAATGATTTTTTGTTTGGATTGACGATGTTAACCAGGTGTTTGACACTGTGGTACGTGGAGCATCAGAGTTTGATGTGTAGGGCTACCCAGTGCATTAACCAGGTGTCCGTATATGACAACTTGGGATTGAGAATGGGTGGAGACACCTGGTAATAACCTACTGATGCAGTAAGTAGAGAGTTCACAGTAACAATTCTAGATCATGTCCGCCAGATAAGATGATGATACAGGTTAAATAAACTGCAGTCACTTCTTGTACAATAATACGTTCTCTTTTTTTATGTTATGTCTTTTGTTTACGGAAATTAAAGAGTAAGCTCACTATAAATTATCTCTTTCTGTTGAAAGTTCAGGGACATGCACAACGCACATATATTCAGATTACAGAAGGAAAACTTCTTTCTGTCATTATATATTGGCAACAGGGATTTAATCATCTGAAAAGTAGGACCTCAATCATGTACAGGCAGAAGCGGACAGCATTATGGAAGAATCACCCATTATTCAAACCTAGTTCATGCTCTGCCTGAATCACATTACAAGTTGTATTTGATGTATGTTTGACATATCCTCAATCTTATATTATCTACCTTTGATATGACTACTATTGAGTGTTTTAAGTCACTGGATGATACAAATATGTGAATTATGTACAATGTATTTCTGTATTTGTGCTAAAAAGAAAAAGATAGGCACAGGTTAATGGACAAAAACTGCAAGTTGAAAGGTGCCTTCTCCAGCAGAACTGCAATAACACAACCATCAACACTTCACGCTTGTACTCAAACAGGGCTTGATTGAAGAAATTGCCAAACAAGCAGTAGTATAAAAAGAAAAGAGAAGAGCTGTACCTCCCAGTTTCTGTGTCTCTGCCAGCTTCACATTGGCATGAAAGGTGTGTGTGTGTGTGTGTGTGTGTGTGTGTGTGTGTGTGTGTGTGTGTGTGTGTGTGTGTGTGTGTGTGTGTGTGTGTGTGTGTGTGTGTGTGTGTGTGTGTGTGCGTGTGTGCGTGTGTGCATGCGCGAGCTACTTATGGGTGTAACACTCTCATAAAGAGGGCTTGTTTGAAATACAGCCAGCTGATTTGTAATTTAGTTTGTTTTAAAAGCATTCTGTACTTAATTACTATAAAACAACATGTGCAATTGGAATATTTCTAAGTGTAGATCTTGCAAAATGCAGTTAAGTAACACATATACCTTAAATACAATGAAAATTCCCAGCACAAAAGAGTACAGTACATCACATGTCAGATTATAAACGGACATACACACATAAAGGACCTCTAACAGCATAAATTAAAATAAACACCAAAAGATTCTGTGTGTAAAGTTTCCCTGCTAAAATATTTGGCTCCGAAGAAGAAATTGGTTGAAGTTCACGCTCACTTTGTCCATTTTCCCTAACAGGATCCTTCCCTGACCTGACTCGGTGTCCCTTGTGCGCTACATGATTGCAGTGCAGGTGGTGTTGTCGATAAGCCACAGTCAGGTCTGGCTTCTCAGACAAATAAAGCCGTAGTGGTTTCAAAAAAGTCAGCCGGTGAGAAAGTCTGCAGGGACGCTGACTGGCCAAGTGGCTGCAACCTTACAGAAAAGCAATGATGGGACAAAACTGTGATTTATTTATTCGCAGCACACTGCTTTATCCATGACACAAGCAGAAGATACAGTACAGCCTGAGAAGGATGGAGCGGGTCCAGGGACAACCAGGAGTGTGGTGAAGAAATGATACACACTTTAGTACGGTGTGGGAAAAGCAAGTGTTTAGCAAATTTAGCAGGATCAGGGGAAAATGCTTATGCTCTAAAAGCTCTTGCTGAGGAGAAGAGTAGGCTATTAAATTTGACATTGGTTGAGTCGGCTCTCCGCTTTTTTCGTATTTATTCCCCCTGATTGATTTATACTATTCTTTTCTAAAACTCTAATCTCTCCAGCCCTTGCTGTATGATCACAACTGAGCATAATTTGACATTTCTGACAGAAGAAGAACAACTCTGCACTAGTGATGTAGGAAACATGCAGTAAAATACGAATGCGGTTCATGGCTACGTCTGTTTATTCAGCCCGTTGCCTATGATTAGATATCCCACTGTCAATCACATGCTTCAAGATTCTAGAAGCCAATCTAATGGCATGACGGATGGACGATCTTTTTTCCAAGCTATAATAATAATAATAATAATAAGAAGAAGAAGAAGAAGAATAATTAACTACTGGCCACAAGTGATGCATTGGAAGGGAAGTGCAGAGCCAGGACAGCAATAAGTGCTTTGCATCAACGATGAAGACACAAAAAAGGTGGATATAATCAAGAAAACAGGCAACCATATACCATCAAAGAGAAAGATCTGACTTTTCACTAAGCACCGCCCTTAGTTACTGGTGCTACGCCTTTCATCTAGTATGAACACCATATGCAGTTTAATGATGGTGGCAGATTTAGTGCTTGAAATTCAATGTGATTTTTGAAACAATGGGTTCTCGATTTCTTAAAAAAGCAGACTTCATGTTTCAGTTTCAGTTTGACAACAAAAGTGTTTAGATGACTGGTCAACTGAATGCCTTTAATTTCAAGGAGCTGTCAATCACAATTAAGTTTGATACATGACATAGCAGCTTTGGGTAGATTTATCGTAACATGTTGAGTCTGATTTGCTGTTTCCTTAGTTCATGAAAAATTTGCATTTTTTGAGTCAGTCCAGCTCTTAGGCAACTCTACATTACTGCAGTTGTGTGAAACTCAGTCAAGCCAGTCGTCATGTGAATTTTGTTGCATGTCTACTCATGCAAGTACGATACATGATTCCTTTAGCAACAAAAATTACTCAGTGAAGACTTGCTATACATGGCAAACTGCAATGAATTTTCACATTCCACATACCTAATGAAATTATGATATGTTACACGTCATTTGATGCAATAGGTATTTTTGAAAATGTGACATCACCAAAAATGTCCTATTATGTAATGTGTCTGTAGGCTTCCTTAAAATTAGTTAGAAACAAATTACTTTCCAATATGTGTAACAGAATGTGTAGGTTTTTTTTCTTTCAACAAATGTAATAAATAAAAACTCACTTCCACTGTAAACACACGGCCAAGCATATATGTTCCCTCATGTTTTAACTATGATACAACCATTTACATAATGGTTTAGCTCAAAATCCCAATGGACTTGTGTTCAGAATGCCCTTGGCTATTATACAAAAGTCATTCTACTGTATAGTTTTGAAGAGAATAAAAGTAAAAGTCACATCCAAAGTCAAAATTCCTTCTATCATATAGAATACTCATACTATACTCAATACTTCATTTTTGGTATAAGATAAGATCCGTAAGATGTTTACTTAAAACCCATTTGATTCCTGTTCAAAATTACAAAATTACAAAATTCAAAAGTACATAACATATGATGGACTGCACACTGTAGTCACTGTACAGTGTTGGAGAAAATTAAATAAAAAATCACTTTTATAGTCAAAAATACTATTGACCACACCCTTGACCTTTGCTTCCACACATTGAGTTACTGGTTTAAATGTAACATTATATATATATATATATATTCATATTGTTGGCTAATAAAATACTTTATTTTAAAATAAAGCTTGCTAACTACTAGTCAGAGATATAGTCACAAATATATTTTCTTATTAATATGAATAAACACTTGGATGTACTGTATTGTAGTAAAAGTGACTAACAACATGACGAGCAGAGCATCGTCTCTCTGTTGAACTACCACAAAGACAGGTATTGCAGGAAATACAACCTACAGTCACACCCAAGATCAGTAGCACTGTGGTAAATAAGGCGATTTATTAAACACACAGGATTTAAAAACCTCAAATAATTCTTGACAACGGTATAAGGAGAGGAAGCAGTGCATTCAAGCTGAGATCAAAGCGCGTGAGCAACAATGCGGTATATAGCTTATCGTTGCCTGTGATCCACAGCTCCTCAGCCAAAGCACCTGTGTGTACATTTCCCAGAAAAACAGCCTCCGGTGGTGATCATTACCTCTCCTCTGGAGTAGCGGGGTGGATCGTTAGCCAGCTTCAAGGAAACATCATGCTGTTAGCTCTCTGTATCTGGGGTCACACTGCTGTTTGCTTATGTTCTTTTCAAAGTCTAATCTGTGCTCCTCCAGACATTTATCAACTTCCAGCTGTCAATTTGCTGTTTCTTTCTTTTGATTGTCTTATCGTTTTTTTAGATGGTGGAGCTGTAAAATCATAACCATGTTACTGCACTATACAGGATGGGCACATGTTTGAAACTAAGGGTCTCATTTAAGTGCAATACGGTGCTACATGTAGCTTTTTTTCTGTATCTGTGCAGTGGCAGGTTGGCCCTGATCAGTTATGCCCAGAAGAATAGTGGGTAATGTATGGAGGTGGTGGTTCTTATTAACAATTAGCATAATTACAGTATGAAGGGGGAAAGCCTGGGCCGCTTTGCTCTGGTGAGCTTTGCTCCCTTGTGGTTCAAGTTGCTCAGCATTAAATGAAAACCTTTAACAGTGGAATTCTCTAGCAGCGACATGTAGGGAGCTCCTGTCTGTGCTTTATGCAGTTCAGTGTAGGATTCATTGTGTACATAGGTTCCTTTGGTGCATTTTGGGATATTGTATTTGTAATGATGATTTCAACATGAGACATTTTTTAAAACTAGGAACATAAAGGTCCCGTATAATGCTCATATTCAGATCCATACTTGTACTTTGGTTATCTACTAGAACATGTTTACATGTTGTAATGATAAAAAAAAAAAACACATTCTTTTTCTCATATTATTATATTATACCTGTATTCAACCTTTGTCTGAAACATTCCGTTTTAGTGTCAGGCTCTTTAAGACTCCCTCCTGAAAAAGCCCAGTCTTCACTGAATGGTCAGCGCTTCCAAGTCTTCTGAATCTGCGCTCTCTGTGTCTCTGCACCGCATTGCAGTCGGACAATGACAGAAGCAGCACTTTCTACCAATACATAGTATAGTTGTGACATCACAACTGTACAGAAGTCCTGACGGCTTGTTTAGAGACGCTTTCAGAATACAGACTGTGTTTCTATGTTGATTGAGCGTTTTCATATATATATATATATATATATATATATATATATATATATATATATATATATATATGAAGTATTCATATAGCACCATGATATGACATTGGTACTCTCACTTTTAACAATAACCAAAACACTTTATTTACATTAGGCAGATTCCAGTATTTTTGGACTCAATATACTTAAATTTAACAACTTTTAACAAAGTGAGTAACGATTTATACGAGAATCAGATTTCCAACTTTTACTCCAGCTGTTAGTATGGAGAAGACTTTGAAACCATTTGGACCTTTGTTTTCAGAAATAAAATGGTAATGCTGGATATATCAGGTCCATGATTTCCCAATAATTTCCCAAAACATTAGAAAGAATGTCGAATAGAATATTCTAGAAACTAGAATATGTAGTCTTGTACAGGTTAAAAGAGACAATGTGAAAATAATACCTGAAAAGTTGTCATGTAAATGGTTCGTGTGATTCGTTCTTAGGAAAATATTGTTCAAATTTCTTCTATTCAAAGGCCCCATTATGTTTTGTTTCTTTTAATGTTCGATGGAAATGTTAATCATAAAAGAAAAAAATGGTTTTGCCATTTCATACAAATTGCTGCAATTGAAGGCACAATAAATGTGTTCACTTTCAGATTTCATCTTAATGGTTGTTTTTCCTATATAATATTCTGGAATGATACTGTAGTTGTATATTATGACTTTAATCATGGCATTAAAGGTAAGAATGCATTACTACTAACTTCAATCAGAGTGCACCTATACAGAAACTGCTAATAATCATTAATAAGACTTTTTTTTGCAGTAATTAAAGTCAAAAGGATGGATACTGTATATATGGTGCTGTGTCAGTTTCTTGTTAGCTTAGTAAGTATACTGCCATAAAGTGAATGTGAAAAGGCTCTGCTCTAGCTACAATATAAGATCCAGTGACCACCTGATAATGATAATAAGCGAGATCCACCTGCGGAAATCTATTCTCATTACTTTATATAGCATGGTGGACGTGCCACATACATTATTCATGCTTTCTGCAATATCTTCTTGACCTCTGTCAAGGACATGTGGACAGGCTTTCATCTTGACAAAATTGGCCAATCACAGCCTCCAAATTGGACATATGCAAAATGCAGAGGTGGGGTACAACGTAGAATAACGTGACTCCTCACACTGCACCGGACTGTGAGTGTCAATTGTATGCACAGAGAAGCCTAATGATACCTGCCTGCCGCTAATTCAGCCTGAGATAGCCGGAACACTGCTTTGACCTTTGACCTTCTCACATTTAAAAGCTGCCGTGTTGTCCTTCATTTTTTTTCTTCAGGTTTGATGATTTAAATAATTTCTACTTTGTTGAAGCAGCAATAAACATGTTTACAGACTGGTACAAAAATCAATTTCAGTCTCTGTAGTTAACTATCCAATTCATGACACCTGTACAGGGGTGAATTTTTTAACTCAACTGTTTAAATTATATTAAGGCCTAAAGTTCATAATTACAGGCTGGGCCACTGTGAGTGACAGATGGGTGCAGGTGGCTAGCATAGATTGGCGGCTTCATTCACCCCTCCTCAGCTACATCCATGTTCCACCTCTTTACCCGTTTTTTGGATTAGTTGGGAGCAGGTGGAGTCAGCCGCTGCCAAGATGGCAACGTCAAGAGCACTGAGTACCTCATACTGAGCTCCATAATAGGTCTTCAGAAACCTATGGGTGACATCACAGGGACTAAGGGCGCACTCGCACTTGACATTCGTACTGTGCCCAAGCACGTTTCACAGCTAAAGTCTAGTGTGTTGGACAAGTGTGAGTTCATTGCCACGATACACTTCTCGGCCCTGGCCCGGTTGAGAGAGGTGAGTTTCGGCACAGCACGATTGCACATGTACGAGCACGAGCATAGAAGGCTGTCCTGCTGTCAATTTATATGTAACTGCTCCCCACAACAGACAGTTTAAAAAAAATGTTAACCTTGTGTTTTAAACTGTGAAACGTGTGTCCTAGTCCTAGTTTGATGCGCAGAACCCAGACCGTTAAACAGCTCCAGGTAGTCCTAAAAAGCCTCTGTACGTGACAAGTGTCAGCAGTGAGTAAAGGTTGTATACATGCCAGAGTGTTATTTATGAAATGTGACTTAATTATTGAAACTGTTAACTGCATTGACACTGTGAAGAATGTTGCTTATTAATAGACAGCATTGTCTGTAATGTCGCTTTTCCTCACCTGAAGATTGTTATTGCTCCTTTGTTGCTGTTGCTAATAGGGAAGGTTAAGTGTGTGCACAGCAGACTGAAGTTACAATAGACAAGATGGTTTTCATTCAGATATTCCATTTAATGTTTTTTTTTCAGCTTATGTAGTAGTAGAACCATTCTTCTTAAAAGTACACTATTTCTGAACTTGAAAAAAAAAACACTGCTAACGAGTCAGAATCCGCGGATTAGCTCTTAATAGTATCAGTTTTAATACGTCTGAGTATAAATGCATGAAGTTAGCCTTATCATACTGGATTTACACTGTGTTACTTCATCAAACCAGACCAGTGTGGAGTGGCAGACACCCTGTCAAATACATTCATTTCGACATGTTACGCCGCTTGTAGTTTGAGTAATGGGTATTTAATTGTTGAATGTGTTGTTACAAATGTATGGTTTATGTATGTAAACAATGCTTCACCTATTGAATGCTACTGTGCAGTCTGATTTAGATGTACAGTGGACTTTGTGTTGCAGCATTAATTGAGGATTGGATGTGTTTATCTTATTCCAGTCCATGTGATAGTCTTCATAACTTTAACACAGGTGCACACATACATACATGCAAACACATGCCAAACAGTTTTGCTTTTCTGTTGTTTTTCCCTCCCACATTTTCGTGAGAATTCCTGGGAAATACTGGGATCTAAATTCCTCATCTTCAGTCCTACAAAACAGGCGTATTTCCTGCGTAGTTGTAGACTGCTGTCATGTTATATTAATATGTATGTCGGTGAAGATATAACTGAATTTAGCTCGTTTTTGGGGGCGTAAATATCAGGGGTGCATACAGTGCGGTTGCAGCGGGACCAATGGGATTTGAGGGGTGGGGGTTCGGGATAAGAGAGAGTGGTAGAGTGAGACCTTCTTTTTCCTATCACCTTTTGCCTTTATATCAAACAGGTTTGTGCTCCCGAAGTTGCACCAAAAATATTTTATGTTAGAAGCCCCAAATTGTAAAAAGTGAAATTTCCATGTCTCCAAAATGCAAAATGGCCAAGAGAGCTTTTCACATTTGTGTCAACAGCTTTCTTATATTTTTTTCATAGACATTGCAGACCAACTCTCTCTTCAGCTGGACCTTCTGTCATTGCATGCACAACCTGTTTTTTTCTAATGAGCTATCATGTACATGTGCCATTTTTACCAAAGACACATAAGACCAACACCCACTTTTTGATGATTAATTATAAAATATGGCCCCAGACATTTCTGTGACATAAACAGTTACAGATTTGGAATGGTGTTATTGTCATTGATGATCGTGTTGTTTCTTAATTGTTGTTTTAGGCGTCTGGACGGCGTGGTTTTTGACTGCGGCTGCGATATCCGCTGGATCCAGCTTTGGCAGCAGAGAGGAGAGGCCGGGCTCCACACACAGCAGCTGTACTGCAGGAACGGAGCCTCCAAGATACGTCTGCATAACATGTACATCCACAACTGCGGTAAGATGTCAGAAGGAGGAGAGGAAGGAGTGAGCGTGTGATGTGCTTTAAACCCTTGTATTGTTTTCACTTTTGTCTCTGGTATCCATCAGGTTAAATTGACCCAGGACATATTCCAGGTTTTAAAAACAATTCTGAAATAAAATTTTACTTCATAAGCCATTATATAATTTGTCTTTATATCAATTTCAAACAATAGAGATAGCATACGATTGCAATCAGTCTCTACTAGAACACAATTTACAATGGAAGTGTGTTGAAATGTGTGGTTTTTTTTGTGGTGGGGGAGGTGGACACATGACAGCGGGTAAAGGCAGCTTCTCTGTGTACAATAATGTAGCAGAAAAAAAGGGAAAAGTGGAGGTTCAAAAGCTTTGAGAATGGCTAATGGAAGGAGACAGAAAAAGCAGGAGAATGAAGGAAAGGGTCAAAGGTGACATAGAGGAAAAAGAAGAGGAGCAGAGAGACGAGTGGAGGCGGTAAGGGGAAGAGGTGTGACAGAGTTCAGAGGGTGAATCTGATGTGAGGAGCTGTGCTTTGACTCTGACAGAGCCTGTAGACTCTGCAGTATTATCTCCTGGTGGTGACTCATCCCTGTGACACCTAACGTGTGTGTGTGTGTGTGTGTGTGTGTGTGTGCCTCTTCCCTCCTTTGTACTAATTCTGTTAAATTAATGAAAAGTGGTTAATTGATTTGGTGTCAAAATACGTAGACACAGACAGTGACAGGTGTGTATTAACATGAACATACACTATGTTATTTTCAGACTTACCAGAGATCAGTGTGAGCCACAGCAGTGTGTTGGTGATGGAGGGAGACAATGTGACGGTGAGCTGCAATGGATCTGGATCACCACTGCCTGAAGTGGACTGGACTGTCAGTGGCCTGCACTCCATCAACACACACCTGGTCAGTCACACACACACACACACACACACACACACACACACACACACACACACACACTAAACCCGTTTTCCAAGATGGAAAGTATTCGACGAATCAGGTGCATACATTATACAAAGTTGTCCTTTCTCACATATAACACACAACAGGAGGTTGTCCGCGTCAAATGCGTTCTCACTAAATAGAAATATCCTAAATATGGGAATGCTAATTTAGGGATAGCGCCTACGTGGAGCATGCAGGAGGCAGGATGTAGCCAGGCAGTCAGTTATTGTGAGTAAATCCAGTTACCAATGAGTGATGATGTTTACGCTATTAGTGTGGTTCTCACAAATGTGAGGGCAAAAAATGTATTGTTGCAGCATTGATCATAACACCAATAATGAGCCACCTGGTTCCAGGAGATAATATTCATACCGCTGAGAACTTGCTGCTGCTTGGTCTTTTAACGACATGTCTTTTTGCTCATATTCTCCGATACTAAATTTTGATTGGTTTCTTTGTGCCTATTTTCTTTAATTGGGTGCTTCATCAAGTATTTAAGTGTTAATCCAAAAAAGGAAAGAAATGTGTGATAATTTCACCCACAGATCGTAATGGTTTCTGAATAGCCTGCATATTCCCATCTAAAATCACAATTATATCATAGCATATTGTATATAAAAATGAGTTTATTTCACAATCCACCTAACTGTGAATTTGCATGGACCTTTGCAAGAACGGGCTTTATAACTTGTTGCTATGACAACAGCTCCTGATACATTTTAAGGCCCTGATAAGACAGAGTACATTTTGCAGGGTGAAAACCTGAGGCGCAGCAGACACCTTTTTGTTATTCTTGCTACTAGGCAACCACCAAATCACCCTTTCTCAACTTGAAGCATTCAGGGAGCTCATGCAAAAACACAAGGCACTCTGCAACACAGACAGCAAGCTAAATGCTTAATTCTCATTGAAACAATTACAAAAAGCTGTCCCGGGCTGCTAAGACACACTCAGTCTGAGCAGGGCCTAAACCTGCTTTGAAGAACTTAAAAATCTAGTTTGACCTTTTTTGTAGCTCCCTATGCAAAATAAGCTAATTTTGTAAGACTGAGAGTCCTGGACTGAACTTGCAGTGAGCCGGCTAACCCAGGCCCCAGGGACGTCACAGCCATAACAACAGCAGAGATTAACAGCAAGAAGATATAACAGCAGTGTCTGTAAATGTTGAGTGGCTGTATTTGTCATCTGTGTCTTCAGTGCTTGCAGTGAAAGTCACCTCAGCCTCAGCCTCAGATGTTTTAGGGTAGACAGATACTGTAGGTCTTCAGGATGAGTGAATTATTGGGAAATCTGGCCAACTGAATGTAAGAAGGGGAAGCATAACCGTTGTATTTGGCTACCTAGAGGTGTAAAGTTATAAATCAGTCAGTCACAGTGCCAAAATGTACTATATATCACAGATGTGTGCTTCAATTCTAGCCCTGGGCACATGTATATTCTTTACATACCTAAATATATCCCTTTTCTCTGTCTGTGTCTCTTATTTTCTTTCCCTAGTCTAATGTTTACTGGCCGAACATTCACTCTATCAACCTGACGCTTTCCAACATCAGTCGAGATGACAACAACTTCCAGCTGACGTGCATTGCAGAGAACGTGGTGGGAATGACCAACTCCTCCATTCAGCTCAACGTACAATGTGAGTTGGATTTCTCTTATGATTCAATTTATGGGGGCATGACTGACGTAAAGGCTACATTTAAGCCCATAGCAGACACAGTCATTCTCAACAAATGTTGCACATTTCAAATGTATACATGTTATCCTTAAATATTACCTGCTTCAACTATAACTAAACTAAATTTGCATGTTAATAAGAAAAAACGTTATTCCCTTGAAATTAATATACTCTGTATTACTTTAAGATGCAGACCCCATTTTTATGCTGCCTATGTGTTATATTAAGGTAGGTATATTGATATAAAATATAGGCTTATTCTTTCAAATATCTTCAGTGAATCCCCTAATTTGCATAATTCAGTAGTTTGACCCAAGATGTACATATAATGCACAAATTAATGCGGCCAGCATATTTTGACGGTTACATTTCACTTATAAACTTACAGTTAAAAGAGATGTTGATCATCTTTCAATGGCATTAACAGTCTACAGCTGTGCAGCAGGACATCATGGCTGATAGTATGCACAGCAAGTAAATGTTTGGTAGATTTACCCTTGCATACTATCATATAACTCTAGTGTATTGGCATGTTAACATTTGCTTATTAGCACAAAGTGCAGCTAAGCCTAAAGGTCATTAGCTAAGCAAGTAAAACAAGGTGTTGATAATGATCCAAGAAGAACATGAATGTATGTACCACATTTCATAGAAATTAATCCAATAGCTCTCAAGTAAAATATTTTGGTATTGACCAAAGTGGTGGACTGGCAATCTGATATTGCCTCTCCAAGAACCATGCTACTGGTGAGGTTAAAAATGCTAGGTTGTCATGCTGTTTGCTCTTGATTAAATGTGGGGTTGGCACACATTAGCCCAGGGATAAATGTAGTGTGAACATCTGTACTGACTAACAACCTCCATCAATCGTGATGAGTCAGTAACAGATATATCATCAGTTCTGACACTATAAAATCTGTAATATTTTGTAGTCGTTTTTCTTAGGTATTGGATTTTATTTGCTCACTCTTTATAGATCCTATATGACTAATGCTTAAAATGTGAAATTGCTGCGGTTGAAGGTGTTACACCAGCAGTGTTTACTGATCACAAATAACACTGCTTGTGTAGTGACCACTGAGCTAGTGATTCATCCATATAATAGAGGCCATCAACTCATCCGGGGACTGACATGGTTTTGCAGCCAGGCTGGTTATAATCCAGTACACCAAAAGACAGCAAAATTGTAAAATACTGTTATTTACTTTGAGTGATAAAGTGAGAATCGTACAGTTAACAGCTTCATAGTCAGTCTTGCCAGTCAGTTATTTTGTGAGTCATACATCAATGTCCTGACCTGGCAACACCAGAACAATTCACAAATGCATATTAGTCTGGAACCTCTAATTCCAAGGTGCAGACCAAAATGCCTCAGGACGCAATTGGATAGACCTACAACCAATCAAAGCCATAAAACATCACCTGCACCTAATCACAGCAACAAAGCAGCCATTGTGGTTTTAAAAACACCTAGACAATATAGTAACAGAATCTTGATGCATATTTGATCAGTGCTGCCTAGTTTGATAGTTTGATCTGAATTCCTAGAGCCTGGGAATATGCACTGGACGTACAACCCCAAATATGTTGGTAACTATAACGATCCTCTGTTAACCATTGTCTTAAACCCCCTGAACATGAGATGAATGGTAGTTATAGGCTTCCCCAAGATCTGGCAGGCTAGAAATCTGTCTGAATGGGAGGGGCAGACATACCTGCAAAGGAAACCCAGACTGTCAATGTTCTACAGCTACTGTAATTATTTGGTCAGGGGCTCGACAAAATAGCCTGGCTGGGTTTAAAAACAGTAGATATGCTGGCTGTGATTTTGACTGACTACAGGGAACAGCTAACACCACCAGGTTTTTCAGAAGAGCTCACACCCGTAGTTTTCTGGCACCATAACTTAACTGTTCTGGTTCACTCTCACTGCTTTCATTAATGTTTTTTCCAGAGGCAGCAGGCAGGAAAAGCTCTGATAAACAGACTGTACACTTCCTGCCCAGCACCAAATATGTAAGGAGTTAGCTACTAACTTGTGAACATTGTGCAGCATTTTGCTGTTAAAAAGACACATTCTTTTCAGGAGTTGGCAGGGAGCAAAACAAAGCTACAGTAAAAGGAGAATGAATATTGGATTTAAATCTTCCAGGTGTCCAGAAACATTACTCTGAATAATGATAGTGCACCAGGTCTGCTAGATGTGTAAATAAATAGGCAACTGCTGCTAACAAGTTCACCATATCAACTTAATAGGTGATGATACATTATGTCAGTGTGTGAAGCTTGTTTCTGCCAGGGCTGGACTGACCATCTGGCTCTTTCCCGATGGGCCGTTGTGCCTTTTGGGCCGACACAACTGTTTGTTTTTGTTGTCTTGTCTTTTTTTTTTTTGTCATAAAACAGCACACTGTTTTTTGTTAAGATATTTGGCTGGCCCAACAACACCTTAAAAATACCTAGCATTTTTGGCTCAGTGCATTCATCAAACAGAGGTGGATTAGACAAAATGCAAGGGAGGCAGAGAGAAATGAGGTTAGCCCATGTAGTGCCTTTTTAATAATGGTTGAAATTGCCTGAGAAGAAGCAGGATGTACCATTTCCACCATATATTGATGCAGAAAAGGCACAAATTGATGTATTCAAATTCATCAGAATGCAGAAAATTCCGTATTTCACACTAAAACATTGTTGGGGGTGGACCCTTATGAACACATTTTATAGGAGACAGGACTTTTGCAGCTATTTTAATTAACAAACCATGCTCAATGAAGAAGCCAGGGGAAATATTGACTATGTTTCCTGCCAGTCTTGTTAAATCACCTTGAATTATCTTGAATCAGTAACAACGTATGCTAGATCAGGATTAATGTGTACATTTTTATAGACTTAGTTATGTAGAGATTTTTTTATGTTTTTCAGTTCTCTTCTATATTTCCAATGTTCTAGCATGTAGATTGTAACAGGAATGGTCACCATTGAGTTTTTTATTAACTGGACAAAATCGGAGGGCAAAGAACAGTCACGTCAAGACAGAAAAAGCTTGAAGGCAAGAACACTAAGTTTTCTTTGGAATAGGATGTCTTTTGTGATGTAGTTATGTTGGGGCTTGAAATATATCTTGTATTACTGGCACTGACAGTCTAAGAGAATAATTTACAACAGAAAAAGAATCGCCTTTATCAAGCAGAACAGCCAAATTATGCAGGTACATTTAAAATGCAATGAGGTGTTGCACAGTTACAAACCAAGTGAAATTGATGTAGCCAATTAGCAAGAATATACCCTCCAGCCCACATGAAAGCTCAGCCTTGATCTGAGCGGAAAGAGAAAATAGGGGGTGGGGGAAACACCCTAAGCAATGATAAAGCAATGATTTGGTAACCATCAGAATGTTCCTCTAATAAATTACACTATACATGTCAGCTCTTATTGAAGTTCACCCTGTGGATGGTCCCTGGGCAGATGTGGGACAGACTGTATTCAAAGCTAATATTTATTAAAGGTGCCTGACATTTTTCTGTAGTAGCAAGCTTGCTGTTGTAGCACAATCTATTGTGGCTGTTTGCAATGCATCACGCTACAGGACAGGGGAGATTTGTCACCAATTCAAAAACTCCCTACAGAAGTAGAGCTGCTAAGGACTATGCTGGAATGACAGATTGACTTTGTAACATCTAGTCTTTAGGGCTTCCTCCACCCGGACCCTCTATGGATGTACATCTCCGGGGGGATTTTTTTTCCTGTTGACTCTGATGGTGCTGCGAATTAACTTATTAATTTTTCACCACATGCTCCGATGGTAATTACATTTCCCCCCTTGTGCAGCCTATTGTCTCTGGAAATGTCATAAAATAGCTTAAACTGCTGCTCTGATTAGGGAGTAATCTGATTGACAGAAAAATTACCAGCCGTCAAGTAACATTCTCTGCATTCAAAGATGAGTTCCCTATTTTAGCGAAACTGTAATTAACCACAATGCAAATTCTACAGACCTATTGTTATGCTGTTGCCTGGAACAATAGCATCTCTACAGCATTGTGGACTCACAATTTACCATGTTCTTCTTATAGTCCTACAGTATTGGCTATTAAGAATAAACACTAACTAACACCTAGGTAAGTGGTTCTGTTCCTTGAGACTTTAACTATAACGATGAGTGATTATGAGGAAATTAGGTGATTGTATCCCTAAAGAGCCCGTATAATACCACTGCGCTGCTTCTTACAGGTTCAGATCTTAATCACAATGTGGTTAGACCCAAAGGGAAATTAAACTCCCCTGTCACCACCAGCCATGATGTCCTATCTAGCTGGAACATGGCATTTGAAATATGTCAGTGTTACCACTAGATAACATTGCACAGCTAACCTTGCATTCATTGTTCTCACTGATCAAAGGCATGTAGTTATCAAAGGTTGTCATCTACAGTAAATGAGCACCACAAGGACACCATGTTGTTATGGACCACCATGAACCATTGTAATGATTCGTATTGTATTGACTGAGGCTGGGGTATCAGCCATGCTGAGGGGAAACGGGACCGGTCCCTAACTGTCCATCAAGAGATTTTTTTTTCTTCTCTCTCTCTCTCCCTATCGGTCTTTCTTTATGCAACACAGCTGTACGCCACTCTCACTTGGTGCTCATCCTCATCCTCCCTCCTCTATCTTTCTTTTCTCTCATCTCTATCTTTTCACTTTCTGTCTGCACTCAAAATCACAGCTCTGCACACGCCCCCACACCAGCATTTTCACACATACACTTTTGTTGGCCTTCAGTGCAACTGAATTACTTCATTGTCACTGTTGTCTAGCAGGAAGAATATCACCAAAGCAATTTATGAAATGACAGCTTTCAAAGAACAATGAGTACTTTTTTCATCTTTTTACTGGATGATTATTTGGCTTGAAAACACGAGATATACATTGATATGCATTCAAGGGTAGTTACAATAACGAGAGCTGTATTTGTTAATTTATCTGACAATCATTTGTCTATTAATCAAGCACAGTCTATAAATGTCTATTAACGATAGAGCCTACGTGTAGTCTTTACAATAAGGGTGAGGTTATGCTAGAAAATAAGTAGTTCATAAAATATGTTGTCTGACCACATCAGAAAAGTATTTCCTATTCTGAACTCCAAAACTGGATTACCAAGTGGTCAAAATGGGCCAAGGGACAAGTGCCCTATGTCCATGGACCACCAGGAGCCCCCAAAAGCTCCAGGCTTCTATGTTGTTTAAGTAATGGGTAATTTTATTACGACTTTGCACTACCTCTATATATCTCTACAACTATCACATGTATTGCCATTAAACTTTGTACCGACATTCATAGTCACCTGAGGATGAATCTTTATGACTTTGGGGATTATCGGTCCTTTACCTTGGCAACATCAGCAGGTGAAAGATTTCACCTATCCATTGAAATACCTCAACATCACCAAATGTTGAAACGACATTCAAAGCATACTGACTTTGGTCATCTTCTGACATTTCATCTTCATCATTTGTCATTTTGAGTAAAATGTCTTGATATTGGATGGAATGCCATGAAATTGGCTTCAGTTATTCAGACAATGCCCCTCTCAGGATAAATTGTAACATCCTCTACCTATAATATGGTGCCATTATGAGGTCAATATTTTAACTTAACATTAAAATGTTATATTATACTAATTATTTGAGTTTTTGCAGATATTTGCACCAAACACCTACATTTCTACCAGCCTCAGCTTTACTTCGTGGTTCGTATGACATGCTAAACTTAGATTGTGAACATTGTAAACATTACAACTGCTAAACTTTAGCTTGTCAGCAGCATTGTCCTCATGAGCATGTTGCCATGCTGTTTTTTTTTCTCACACAGAAAAGCTGGTTATAGTATACCCGGTGTGATATCTTACAGTAATGGGAACCCGGAGGCATGGAAAGTACATAACATACACAGCGTACAGAGGGTCATAGGTATGGGGGAGTCAATATCAGCCTAAAAAAAACCTTTTTCTCTGAAGCCTCTAAACAGCTTAATCCGTGAAGTCTGTGAAGTCATGAAAATTCCCCATTTGGTGCCTGTAATCATCAAATAGTGTGTATTTTTATTTATTAAATGACTTATATAACCCCAGTCTTATTTCTTCAAATTTAAATTAGAAAACATGTATTATTTAGTAACACATTGCATGAAACTGCAGGTGGGGATTCATTGGGACAGCTGCAGGGTTGTCTGAATGGCAACATAAACACATGAGAAAATGATCTAGTAAATGTAAATAGGATTGCTCACTAAAGCCTTTAGAAACTGCAGGCCTCAGTGAGGCCCAGCTAGAGACAAAGTAATGTAGTGGTGTTTGGGGGGTGGGTCCAATATGTAGCACAGACACAGAGAGAGTCTGCCAGGTAATATGACTGCCAAATATTTCCTTTTGATGATGTAGCTGCAAGACTGACTCATTGCAAAGACAAATCAGTGGATGAATTGTTTATGAAATGTATTTGATGGTATTAAATTGATAAATTGCCTCTCAGCATGGCAGCGTTGTGGATTTAGAAGTGTGTTGCTGCATGTCAGAAAACCGGCTATGTGCTTATTTATGCAGATGGGTTCCTTCTGTCTGTTTCAAATGAGAGGAGTTGCTCTACCTATTTGTTTTCCTTACCGTCCCATGTACTGCTGCAATATGTAACACACAGTAAAAGGCTTTTTGCCACTGCTAGGTAAGAAACCTGCCTCCTAAATGTCATGCTTCTCAGAAAAAATTGAAACAGCTTTCTGTTTAGTATGCTGCTGTATCTTTTTTAAAGGGTCCATCAAAGAATAAGGACAGGTTTTCATCAGTCCAAGGGCTGTGGAACTTTCTCAACACATAAAGGTCTTTAAAAGTACAAAAAAAAAATCACTTTTCAT
Source organism: Echiichthys vipera (assembly GCF_963691815.1). Classification (NCBI taxonomy): domain Eukaryota; kingdom Metazoa; phylum Chordata; class Actinopteri; order Perciformes; family Trachinidae; genus Echiichthys; species Echiichthys vipera. The sequence goes on from NC_139826.1 coordinate 11,608,851, forward strand.
TCCTTTACTCAGAGATGTTTTTAACTACATATATATTATTTCCAGGCAAAACCCCATGTCTGCCATCATAAACCACTTTCTCAATAGAGAAAAGAAGTCATGAGGAATCAAAGCAAAAATGGATGCTGTCCAATGTCATGTTAGAAGCGCATGTGAATCTGAAGCATTAAATAAATAGTTTTCATGACAAATCAACAGTATTTCACTCAAGCAAGATCCTCAGATTTTACAAGCATTGCACCTACATAATTTGACAATTTGATCAATGAAAGTTGAACAAATACTATACATCCCTAATCTTATGTCAAATATACCTGAATGACATCTGACTGAACACAGATTATTGGCCAAAGCCGTAATCTCAAATTAAACATTAGTACTGCACTGGCCATATGCAGTCATGCACTGGTCATACAAATACAGTCACTTATATTTCATGTATATAATTCAATGCCATATGTTTAGTTTTGCTTGTGTTCATGTTTATATTTATGTAGGCACTGTCAAATCAAGTCAAATTCCTAGCAATGAAAATTGTCTGGCAATAAACCTGATTCTGATTCTGATTCTGATTCTGATGTTTTACGTAGCAAGAGAAATATGTGTTTCAACTGTAAAGGAAGTGCCTACCTCTTTCAAGTTACATTATAAAACAACAATCAGACAAACTGATGAGGGTTTCAAGAGATAAGATAGAACAGTTGGGTGATCCAGGAACTGCTTATTCTGGTCGTTCCCTCCTGTAGAGTGTCAATATGCATTAAATGGATATTTGTCATGTAAATGACATGGTTTATTTCTTCTTCATTGCAGTTCCTCCAGTCATCCTGAGATTGGCTGAGCCTGAGCAGCGCCACGATACCTGCATCGAGTTTACGGTTCGGGGTTACCCCCATCCCAAGTTGCGCTGGTTCTACAAGCAAAAGGAGATTCTCCAGAATGATTACATCCGAACTGAGATGGACTTCTACCAGGATTATCTGGAAGGCTGTCTGACCTTCCAGAACCCAACACACATCAACAATGGAAACTACACTCTTGAGGCCAGTAACCCTTTGGGAACGGTCACCAAGACTGTATACGGTCACTTCCTCATGGCCCCGGACATTGATGTAGATGGTGAGTCGATTATTTGCTTGGTAGCTATTCCTCACTAAGGTTGTGCTTGATAAGTGATGCACTGTTGGCAGCTGGCAGCAATGATGTCCTCATAATCACAAGTGAAAGTATACTCATGGGTAAAATGCCATTTATACAAGGGTTATTAATACATTTTTACTGCCTGAACAACACATTCATTCTTCTGGGTTTAAATATGAATAAAAGCACGGTAGAAAGAATAGATAATGCAAAGTAATTCCCTGAACCACCATGGCCCACTTTTTGTAAATGAGCATCACGGTTGGAACAAGTCTGAGACTAGTGGAATTTCTTGATGAACTACTTTTTGTATGAATAAGAGGTTCTTTCATAGGTGAAGGAACTATTGGGAGCTTGTAGTTTTTATTAAAATCTCCCTTCGCAGGGTGCAGGTTGTGGAGCTGATCCCTGCTGGCTGGATGGCAGCCAGGGTTCATCCACAGTTCAGTAAGGTAGCCTGTTCACTTGCAGTTCAACCTGAGTTCACACGGAGCGGGAATAAACCCACAACGACTAGCAAATTTCTCCCCATGGTCAATATTCCAAGGTTAATCCCTCGTGTCAATCTATTGACATAGTGTGACTTTCTCTGTCTTCTCTTTTGCAGAAATAGTGGAACTAGGTGAGTGTTTGTATTTTCAAATTTAAGCCTGTAATCTATATTTGGTTTGGAATTTTACTACTGGTTTGTTTGGCATCATACATACACACACACATACACACCATACACACACACACACACACACACACACACACACACACACACACACACACACACACACACACACACACACACACACACACACACACACACACACACACACACACACACACACACACACACACAGTTTTCTAGACCCAGATAGTATTATTAATCTCCAGGAAGGTTTCAAGCAAATTGTTCAGAGAGAGGGCAGGTTAAATTTAACATTCACCTTTCTTGCTTGGATCACCCTAGCCAGTCAAGAGATTTAAACTGGCGACCTCAGAGTCAAACCTGCTTTTTCAGGTTGTTTCAGATCTTTAAAGCAGCTGCTTAGTGACTTGTGGTTTCCAAAACTCACCCGACATGTCTCTGCCTTTTTATGGTAGAGTTGATTCTTCAGTGATGCCCTGCTTTACTTTCATACATATCCATGCCCTCTCTCAGTGCTGTGACATGTACACCCACAGTACTTCTGCTGGCGGTAAGCAGGTCTCCATAAACTTGGACTTTCAAGCCTTGATCAGCAATTCACTGTGCCCTACTCTGCTTAGTTACTGTTGCTGCACCTGTTGATTACTGTGGCAGATTTCAGCCTGTCCTCGTCCCAACTCATTAAATACTGCCATTTTGTCAGGACCCTCTGGCTTTACTTGTCAGCGCTCTGAATAGGCCTACAGTACGTAACTAGAGGACACATGGGACATGAAAGGGACACGAACCACAGTCTGCTGGGTGAAAGTCCAGTGCTAATCCTGGAGCACTTTGTCTGAGCATCAAATATCACCATTGATGGGTTTACAGTTGAACGCCTGGTGCATTTTGCACCGAAGGTTGTGATAAAACGTCAGTATTTGACACATTTGACCAACATGTCGAGAAATCCAAAGTTGGATAGACTTGCCTACGTACGGTTGCTACAGTAAGCTATAATTCGACATTCACTGCTCCTCTTGATTTCCTGGTTATCTCCCGGGGTTATCATACATCATTAACAGGAAAATATTAATTACACTCTCTAAAATGTGAACAGAGCAGAGTGTAGGGCAGAGCTGCTTCTCCGCTATTTCAGATGCATAAAGATTATTTATTTTTGCTCTGTCAAGTTTACACTACAGTTGTGCTGCTTAAATGACCCACAGTATTTGCTGCAGTGGCATTATTGTCATAATATAATAACATTTGCAATCACTGAAAGCAGCAGTGGTGTACATAGACTTGGACAGACAATATATGAATTATAATATATAAATCATTCTGTATTCTTTCCTGAAATTTAACTGTCAAATTTAACATTAAAATGCTGTTTCAGTGGATTATTTTGTCATATATTCATTCTTAAAAAAGTCACCAGCATACAGGAAACAAGTCTCTAAAACTCTACATTATCTTGGGGGGAGGGTCCTGCAATTTGTTTCCAAATTCTCTCTATTATGGGGTTTTAAGGTTGGCAAGTAGTCTTGTGGAGGGTCACTTGTTGAGGAAGGGCCAAAGAATAATCCTGAATTTGACCAAGGCACGTAGCTGTCATGTGGAATGCACTTCAGCCATTCCCCTTTTAGGCCACCCCAGATTTTAGTCATACTCTGTAATGAGAATTGTATGAGCAACTTAATGTTTTTAATATCTGCTCTCTAACCCCTAAATAATGTACACAAATGTAAACAAGCTAGTTTCCCACCCCATCACAGCTGGTGATGTGTGAATGTTTGTGAAGCGGTAAGTGTAGTCATACTGCTGGAACGATAGTTTGGCTCGCACACTGCATCGTAAATCTCCTGTGTGTGGTGTGTGGTTTGGCCTCAGGCTGTTGTGACAGCTTCACTGTTGACAGCTTAAACTAAGTGGGCTGGTCTGATCTCTGACCTTCATCAGAGTCTTCTTCCATCTCCATATGAGGCCATTCTTTCTAATCAGCCGTGAATTATAAAGCTCAGGGATGGAGACGAATGGACGCCCACTGGCTGACGAGCTGCATTCGGCCGGCAACGACTTCATGTTGCCACACATACATGCACACTGGCACAGCTTCTGGGAGTGAGGCAGGTGAGGGAGAGGTGTTTAGGTGATGAGAGTGTGAAGCATTATAGCAGTGGTGTGTGAAGGGAGACTGACAGGCTGACTGATACTAATACTGCTGAGGAGAGAGGAGGGCAGAGGGAGGAGAGGAGAGAGGGATGAAGGCTAGGTAGGAGGGACAGAGAGATAGTAGTTAGGGCACACACACTTACACAGAGCAATGCACTTTAGTGTACTGTGTGTGTCTGAGCCAGTGGCAGCCAGTCTACCATGTGGCCATTAATTTGCCCGCAATTACTCTCTGATGTCCTGGCTGGAGGCCTCAGACTGGAGTATCCCTGACACCAGTTCATTTCATTTCATGGCTCTGTCTCCTGTCCTCTTCTCCTTTCACTCTCCAGACCTATGCCGTTTGCCAAAACTCTCGTTTGTGAAGGTGTGACATGTCACATTTTAACAGGCTCCTTTTGAGACAGTGATATGACTACTACCTGAGCTGAGTCCAGCAAAAATTGGGTCGTTTTTTTTAAGATAAAGATATCAGGTTTGAGTTGGTGCGGTGCAATTTTCACCTCATTTAATTTCACCTAATTTGGTGCTCTCGGCTTTATGAGATTCTTTTCTGTTCTTTTGCTTGTAGTGTATAACTGTTTTCTAAAGCGGCTTGTTTTATTATTCTGTCTCTTTGTGTATGTACAAGCACAAGCATGCATTCGCGTTTCTGTTATTTTTATCTGAGGCTTTGGTCTGGTAAAAACTCTGAATAGCAAATGTCAGGCTTTGTTAAGAACCTTGTAACAGGTATCAGACTTAGGTGTGCATTTAATTCTGTGCAGGCTTTGAGGTGAAAGCCTTATATCCGCCGCTGCACATAAAAATGCATTGTTCAACATTTTCTCACATTGTCTCGAGCTTTTATCGCACAAAACCGTGGCGTGGTTCTTCCTGTTAACATCAATCCACTTCTTAGAAGGAGAACTTCAGTCCATGATGAGATATAAGTGATTTAACATTTATTAAATTTCAATACTCACAAAAACACGAGTTGCAAATGTGCTTTTATTCAAGATTTCATATGAAATGAGCGACACATGAATGAAAAAGCACAAAGGAATATCTTCAAGAGGCAATGAGATCTATCACAAAAGAGTTATAGATGATGTATATATTTTGCTCAGTGGAAAATACAGGTATGTTCTTGATTATCCCAGCACACCAGGTTGTCTTATTCTAGCCTGTTAGGCTGTGCATTCACCTCTGTAAGCGTTATTACACTTATTAAATTTGAAAATAGGTGCATAGACAGGTTCATACAGTTTATTAGTATTTATTAGAAAACACAGCAGTATACAATCATACAAAAGTTTCAACTCAGTTTACTAGGTATTTACTGTAAATATGTGTGGGAGTAAGCCATTAAAATGTTTATTCTCAGCCACTGATGCCTGTTTTGTGTTTTTGTGTTGCAGTTCCTTCAATGCCGTCAGATGGTGATTCAGGCCGACCAGATGAAGATACTTTCGGGGTGAGTTTTCTTGTTAATGATGTTGATGAAACAGCTGCTAAAGATGTTAACCCTGGACTCAAAAGAGAGCTTCTGTGTTTCAACACAAATCTATACTGCTTTTTGTTGTTAAGGACCCCTGGCTGGGTTTGTACTACGTGTTGACATACAGTGCAGAGGCACAGAGACTACAATATACCAAACGATGTTACAGTCATTTTTCAAAGTTGTATATGTTTGGACATTAATGATGTTGATGGTGGTAACACTATTCTGCAGTGTGTGCTGCTGAAATGTTATGTAATATGGGGGATTCTGTATTTTTGAAACCAACGCTGGTGGCTATTCCACTGTAGTTGCATGGATAGAAAGTGGATAACAATACCATGGTTAAGGTTAAAAGGATAATTTGGATTTTTTAAAGTGGGGTTGTCTTATCCATAGTCATTGTAGCCTATTACCGGCAGTAGATGGTGGTCGCCACGCCCCCGGTTTTGAGAAGCAGACAGGAGGACTGACACAGAAGCTAAGAAATGTACTACTGTGGATGGGGGCAGCAGAAAAACACTGTCTTACCTTTCCCTTAAACAGCCCCTTCCCCTAGGGGACTGAAGCCATTATCTATGCTCTCTTCAAAGCCACCAGATTCCTTTGACATAAAGTAATATTCCACCGCTGTCTTGATTGGTTTAGTTAGTTTGCTAGTTTTGTTAGTTCATAACCCTTTAAAACACCAAGGTCACATTATAACACAAACTAACTAACCAATGATGGCATTGGTAGATCAGCAAATTAGTCTAGTGGTTTTGACAAGAGCAAACAACTATTTATTGGATTGTTAAAGAGTGCATTAAAGATGGAAACATTAAATCCTGTTGGGGATGATAACAAACAAACTGTGTAAACTGATAAGAAAGCATCTGTCTAAATTATTATTATTTATTTTTTTACAGTACGTATTCTTTACTTAACCAATGATTCACATTTCAAGTTTCAACTACCTTCAGAAATAACTGTAGTGATGATGATAAACCAGGCTCGTGGCTTTAAAGAAGCTCCATTTTTTTCCTCCTACTGCACTGAGAGTAAGTCTGGCTGCAGATGAGAATCATATTTAAATTATATTCTGTCACCTGAAATACTGTACATCGCAGCCAAGACAAGAGTTGAACCTTCTTTCCAGATAGCTGTAATCTATGAAAAAGCAGTAGTCACAATCCAGTGGATTAAACTCTGATTTGCAGTATTTAAGGTGATCAGAAATCTGGAAAGGATTAGGATGTGATCACAGCAGTCTGACACAGCATTTCATTTCTCTTAGGTTTCCATCGCTGTGGGTTTGGCTGGCTTCGCTTGCGTCCTGCTCCTTGTCCTTTTTGTTCTCATCAACAAATACGGCCGGCGCTCCAAATTCGGTATGAAAGGTAAGTCTACACAAATAGGCAGGCAGGCAGAGTGTTAGCTTTGTTTTTCGCCTTGCTGCCAGTTGCATCATTGTTCAGAATCCATTCCCCTAGCTAATCCTCTCTTCAAAACCTTTGTTCATCAGAAAATGTACATATGTAGCTACTGTAGTCCTATGCTTTACTTAATGTTCACAGAAGCATGGCTTCACTTTAGTCATATCCCCAAGAGAAATTGTTCGGGAAAAAAAAGATTTTTTCCCCTTTAAAAGGGACTATTTGTAGTCTTGGTGATTGTTGCAGGACACTAGAGTGTTGTGTATGAAGTTGAAATATACTAAAGGCCATACTTTGGAAACCAGTAACGACTATTACAAATGCACACACATAAACAGCTAAATCCATACTTAAAGACCGTGTGCATGCAAACAAGATCTATGCACTGTACATACACCTCACACATTCCCCATGTCTGCTGTGCAGCGATCTCAAAAAGGATCCTGAATTAATTAGTGGACTTTGCGCTGTCGATCATGCTGAGAAATTCAATAGGATTAGCACGGCTTTTGTGCATGCTGAGCTTTCATTTTGTGTCAGCTCCAGGTTTTGCTTGTCTCTCTGGCATTGGCGTTGTGGAAAAGGCAAAAGCCGCCATAGTGCTGTGCTGATCTAGGAACAGTGGAGAGAGGACGGTAGCGGCTCGGGTCCTGTGGTTCAGCTTCAAGTGTTGCCGACTCAACTACTGATCTTATCAGTTCACAGGCATTTGCTTGTGTTTGGTAGTTTGTGGGGGGTTGAGTTTGTGTAACACTCACAAAACACACACCCCTGTGTCCATTTACAACAAGGCGTGTGCAGATTCAACCACTGATTCTACCCCAAAGACATTTCTTCCTCTCAGCCAATTTTGTATAGATTTATTCGTCATTTCTGCAAATTTCTAACATCTGTCACTTTTTCCTCTTTGGTCAACTTTGTTCTACTAAAATGCCACCGTGACCTACCACCTCAAACCATGCATGTTCCTCATTTCATACCGTCAGCATGGTGTAAATGAACATTAGCTGCAGTTGCCCCGTAATTAGCTGGATCAAAGTAAGAGAGTTCGGTAAAGAACTCTCTGCTGTAATTATTTAGGGGCTGGCAATTATTACATTAGCCAAAAGCTGGCTCTAATCAAGGATGAGTCTTATAGTAAGTGAGGCTTTACAGACGTGTTTGTAATGTCATGGCAAGTCATATTATTAAAGCTCTGCGGAAAAACCTGCGCAGAGAAATGAAAAGTCTTAAATCCTGACAAAAGATAAATTAAGCTAATAAATAGAAGATGTTAATAAAAAATACACGCAGTGTATCATGAACTCCATGTCATGTAGGCTGATTGACCCTGTGTTTGTATTCAGTATGAAATACTATTTAATTGGTGCCACAGCTGCTTGCTAATGATAACGTGCGGTAACTTTGTAACACACTGGATGATGATGCATTTTACACATAACAGAGTAGTTTGATATTTATAATGGCCCCACGATAGCCATGTAAAACTCAATCTAACAGGTATCTGAGTTACGCAGCACTGCCTTATTTTTACACTATCTTGCAAATAAAAAGAGGCACTGCTTCATATTGCTGGCAGCATTGAGAGCTTAGTCTCTTTTTAATGCTCAGAGCACCCAGCATACTGCAGGTGTTATTTCATCTCTTTGCAAAAGGGTGCTTCAAAAGCAGTTTCACTACACTCCAAGCAGGATCGGTGTAAGAAGAGCATGATTTATCTCCTTCATGGCAAGGTCCAAAGTTGTACATTGTAGGGCGTTTTTAAAAACTTACCACACTCCAGCAATACTCGCTGCTTCGTAGAATCAGTTAAGATTGCTCACTTTGCTCAAGGGCCCCTCAACATTTTCCATCACGAGACTGAAAAACATTCATACATTCTTCTCATTTTCAGTTTCATACTTGTATTTTTGGATTTATACTAGAATGTGTTTTGATGCTTTAAG